>NW_028296405.1:0-97377 GCF_964197995.2 Scardinius erythrophthalmus
TTTCCTTCATACCGAGGAACACGATGACACATCCTCACATGCTTGCACAAACATCACACGTCCACGTAAGTAAAGCTTAGTTTGGAACAGACCTTTCTTGCGCATTGTAACATTCCTTTGCTCTTAATTCCTAGAAGATTTGCAACACATTATATATCAAATACCATATACTGTAGCAGTGGTTCTGCTTCAGGACTTTCCACTGGACAAGTGACAACCAAAATTGTTAAAAATGTACTAAATATTTAATGTTTAAAAAATATTTAAAATGTTTATTTACAATGATTATTGTAAGATAATAATAAACATACATTGTAAAACATTTAATGATATCATAGATCATAATGAGATCATCATAGATCTATATAGAATTTTGTATGATTTAATTATAAAAATCGTAAACAATAAAAATAAATTGTATAAATATATATAGTTATCCACTGTCCATGACACACCAGTTGAGAACCACTGCCATACAGTGTGTGATTATCAAATGTATTAAATATAATTGATAATACATACAAAATTATATATATATATATATATATATATATATATATATATATATATAGCCCCCAAACCATTCAGAACATACTTGTGACCCACCAATAGAGAACTCTGCCATACACTGTGCGATGTTTAAATGCGTGATTTTTTTTTTTTTTTTTTTTTAGAAAAACAATTTACTCCACACACAAACGCACTACTGCATTCCACCTCAATGACATGCTCATTTACCACATAGTAATTACTACTAAGTAATTATTGCGGCCTCCTAATTTACGGACAACTAGAACTATTACAGACGCCTAGCGAGAACGAGTGGGAATATAACACAGAACAGACAAAACATCTCTTGATTTCCTTTTTTTTCGCTTGCTGTTTGCCCCTGATTTTCATCTCCCTTTTGGTAAAAAGAGATCTCCACATTCAAAAAGCGGCGCAGGGATGAAACTTGGTAATTGCCAGTAATGGCGTCCTCATCAGGTGGCTAATTAACAGTAATATGGCTCGTGTTAGTCTGCTAGCATCCACGCAGCCCCTGCATTCGGGCGACCGCGGAGAGGCGGGAGAAGCCGTCACACTCTGATGATGAGTACGGCCCGAGGGTCAGCCGGTCCGTGTTTTATACACACATAATCCCTCCCCCGGGAACGCAGAGGTCCTCCGTAATCTTTGTCTCCTCACCGTCAGAACAGAGAACCTGCGATGAACCAGGATGGTACATATACGACTGATTCGTAAAAGTCTCCGAGACGAATCCTTCATCTCTGACAGATGACGTTTAACCTGTCTCCAGGAGTTTAAATGCTGTCAGCCTCCGAGCGCACTGTTGTGGTACATTTAAGAGCTGTCAAACAGTCTTATTACAGAGTAAAGGTAGACTCTTGACATGACACATCAGACTGTGTCTCTGAGCCTTGTCCCACGCTTCTCCATCTCAGAGCACACTGCCGGAGGGAAGCGCTCTCACAATGAAAGACTGCTCGCTCTCGTTCGCTCTCTCCTTGGAAGTCTCTGAGGTGACAGGCAGTGTTGGTGCATCTCCACTCTTTCCATTGTGCGGAGTGTGATGAAGGCTCGTCGGGTAAAGGCGAGGTGCTATTTCACATGTTCAATATTACCATTTTAACTTCAACCTAGGTGAATTAGCACCTTGTCACTCAGCAACGCAAATTCTGGTTTCAAAGAGCAATTAATTGTAAAAGCTGTTGTCAAGCCCACTGGATGGTACCTGTTGCTCTCCACCAGCAGCTGTGCAATCTCTAAAAATATTTTTCCCTGCGCTAATTTACTCTGATATCAACTTTGGCGGCGCTGAAAGCTTTTGAAAGGCCTAGTAATTTCGCTTTCTTTCAGTCATGTCTCGTACCTTGCTGACGTACGGTACAGTAGGCTTCGTCGTTTCCAGCGGAGAGAGAAAAAGAGCAAGTGGTCGCTGAATAAAAGGATCGGGTTCCAGTATGACAACAAAGGCAGAGAAATATTCAATGCTAATGACAGCAAAACAATTATGCTATTCATAATATTAGACAGAAATAAATATCTTGTTAGAGGAAACCTTGGGAGAGGAAAATATGAAGTGTTCTCACTGGCGCAGTAATCACGGCATGCCTCCATTATTTTTATTCCCCCGTAGCCCACTATAGTTTGCATTTAATGACAGAAACCCTTAAGCTAATACTTAATAGATTTGCTCCTAGACCCAATGTTTTTTTTTCCTCCTCATATATTTGATCTTATGTCTTTGTTTTTGTTTTGTTTAGTTTCTCAGACTTTGTTCAATTGGAGGTATTCCTCATAGCTGTGCTGCTTGCGTTCCCCAGGTGCCCTTAGATGTGACGATCTGCTCTCAGAGGGATTGTACCGGCAGAACAACACTTCCTCCCTGTGTAGGGGCGCACCTCACACACGCAGTATAATGATCATGCTTACACACAGCGAATGACATGCACTCCAAACGTAATGAGAGAATATGCCCCGACTCCGGCTGGCAGGCGCAGGAGTTAAAAAAAGAAAAAAAAGCACAAGTATGTCAACTTTTATTTGCTCCTTTATTCCACATCAATGGCAAACAATGCGCTAAAGTTAATAAAACAAATACAGAAAACACAGTCTGGCTGAGGCAGAGGCAACAGGGGTGTGTTTTGAGAGGTCGTGTAGCAATTACAGACGAATCTGTCGGAATCGGCGTACTTCCATGTTCAAGCTGCTGCGCGAAAGAAGAGCCGGTCCAATAAGCCACATTTGATTTAGACTTCAAATAAACAGGGTGGAAGCAAAGTTCCTGCAAACAGAAAGAGTGGAGGAGCGACATAAAAGAAAAGCATTGCATGAGAAATAAGCCCACATTATACCATTAGCTGTTAAAAAATGCACTTAATTCCTCTGTAGAGATGGAAATAAATCGCACGAGCTCGAGCATTGTTCCATGCAAATCCCATCGAATGGATTTAAGATGGCGTATTGTTTATTAGGGAAATATGGGGGGAGGTAGGAGAGCTGCTGTTCTAATTGCAGTAATTTAATCAGGATTAGAAAGGTTACCTGGATGAGGCAGCACCGCAAGGACACCGCTGCATACGGAAAGTAAAAATGCCGATTTTGTGGTGTTGATGTTGTCTTTTACGTTAGCGAATTTGCGCCGGAGTTTGCGCCGGCACTCTTCTGTGGATAAATAAACAGTATGTTCTATTGTTTCCCTTCCTCCCCCCTCGTCTTTCTCTCTCTCTCTCTCTCTCTCTCTCTCTCTCTCTCTCTCTCTCTCTCTCTCTCTCTCCCAAGCCTTGCTAAATAGGAAGCAAAGAGAATCCATTTTAATCAGATTAATAACTTGGTTGATCACATATAACCTAATTTTCATTCAGTGCTGCCCTTGTCCGCTGAGTCATATACGGAATGACCTTTGTGTCGCAACAGCGGCCATAAAGCACAGTAAGTGCCATTGTGCTATCAAAAAAGTTGAAGTGCTTTACATCACCACAAAAATTTCATGTGTCATTTTTTCTACAAATGCGATGCCCCTTCCACAAAAGGCCACCTTCCAATTGAGGGCCATTAGGTCGGGATTCGAGTTTCCTAGGGCCTGGGAGATGGGAACAACTTCCCTACTGCATTCACAGTAATATGAATCGTCCTTTTAAAACAGATATGGTTACATATTAGTTTTGAAAGGTACAGTAACTGCCTCAGCTTTAGCTGTCTGCAACAGTAGGCCTTTTGTGTCCGTAAGAACTCAATAAGTGGCCTGTGATCCCATTTTAGCTCTCTCTCGCACACTATAACACACTGCCTGCACGGAGAATATTGCGATTCAAGCGTATTTGAGGCTGAATGATGGCTGATGACAGTTACGAGGCGAAGTCTGAAATCAAGCTCACCTTTTGCCTGCTTCTGTTTGTTCTCGAGTGGTGTTTCTGTTACTTTCAGAAGTTATTTTCTATTCCTTCATCAAGATAAATCTCAGCCTTGATTTACTGGTATGATTAGCAGTTTCAAAGGAAATCTGCTGAGATTTAATTATACAGAGAAAGAAAAAAATGGAGAGAGAGAGAGCGAGAAAGTCACGGACACACACACACACACACACACATGCATAGGCTTTCAGTCACACAGCTCCACGCACACAAACAGGAAATATGAATGAAATATTTATGAAGTGGGCTAACGACTGCATGCACCCATATGTTTCAGCCTAACAGCAGTTTACAGGCAGTTCTAATGTGATGAGTTTCCACTGAAGCAAAGAACACTGATTTACAAATTATATAGAAAACAAAGAAGAAAGACAATGATAATAATTATTCATATTAATACATTTTATTAAACATTTTGCTCCAGCAGTTTTGAAAACAATTCTTGCATTTATCCGTGATAACCGCCATTATTCTTTCCTTTGATTAGTGAACGAAATTTCCTCCATTTATGTAACAAGTTCTTTGTTTCTTTGCACTTCCTTTTGAAAAACTTGTTTTGTTGTTTAATTATCAGTTCTGGAGTTGCACACTACTAGAGGATGAATTCTCGGCATGATTCATTGGGCAGCAATTCTTGTAAAATCAGGCCTAGCGTGCCTGTTTCCAGAAAATGTAAGAACTTTATGGGTTATAGGTTTTATGAAAGCCAGCATGCAAAAAAAAAAGGAGGAGGAGGAGGAGGAGGAGGGGTGGATTAATCTGAGGATTAACACCATACTTTAAGATAAATCTTTTTTTAATATGAAACCTCATCCCCACTTATTCTGGCCAATCATTCTTTTTGTGCACTTTAGATTATATATTGTGTATTTCTTCTGCACTAAGTTTAAGAACACAGCTTTTTTTCCTTTTTTTCTTTTTTACGATCTCCGCTCCACAAATGCATTCTTCATGCTGTAAAACTCAGAACAATGGATGAGCACATAGCTGTGCACATTAATGCTTCTGTAAATGAAAAGACAGAGAGAGAGAGAACAGATAAGTGGAGCTTGGCTGCCCCCTCCCATCCATGTCATCCCTCTATCTATGTATCCTTCCCCCCCATGGAAAAAATAAGGGATAAAAAAAAACAAAACAATAAAAAGCTAACCAAATCTCTGCTCCTCATCGTTAAATCCTCGTTGATCAGAATGCGCCAGACCCAAACCGACAAACATCATAGTCTGTCTCCAGTCCCTAATTGACTGCACAAGGATTGGTCACACTTTTTAAGTAGCGTTTCGTAATGGATTTCCATGTTGGTTGCGCTTTTAACTGGCGCTGCAAATGGAAGGCAAAATGTCTCTTTATTATCAAAAACAACAGTCCTTTTTCTCTCCTCCCTCTCCTTTTTTTTGTGGAAAAGAGTATATTTGTATTTTCCTCCCTGTTTGTATTTTTTTTTTTTTTTTTTTGCAAGGTCAACCCCAGCTGACAGTTGACAAACGATCTCAAGATGGCCACATCATCTGTCCTGTAATTTTTTGGGGGAGAAAACGATAAGATGAATGCCATGTATCATGTTTTTTTTTTTCTCCCTCTCTTTCCCTCACTCGATTTTACGCTCAGATGTCTTATCGGCTTACGAAAAGGACTGGTAAGCAGGTGAAACAGCGATTTTGTTCATGCTTGAAAGTTGTCGCCGCTCTCGCACGGGCCCGAGACCAGTTCAAATCTCTCCGATCTGGACTTATCCTGTTTCTGCATCTTGGCACGGTGCAGGGATTCAGTATTATAGACAAGCTGGTCATCAGATGGGAGTTGGGTTTATTTCTGTGTCTCTTCCCCCCCCCCCCCCCCTCCGTTCTCCCTCCCCTCTCGCTGGCGTCTCATCCAAGTTATGTCTCATTTTTTTCTACTGGACAGCTCCGACAGAATGCCCGAGAACTCGATGTCCTTGAGAACAGAACAACTTTTCAGTATAATACTTTGATTGATTCCCCCCCCCCCCCTGTTGTTGTTGTTCTCCTGCTTTTCTCTGACCGTCTTCTTCATTTTTCTCTTCCCGAGATCATTATTCGTATTTATGCCAAATCGTTAGGGAGGAGGGGAGGGGGGAGGGGGTTGAGAGGCTTCAACTTCAACAATGACGGCCACTTTGACAAAACACAGAGTATGTTTTTAATTACCTGGATTTTTTTAATGTTGTTGTCATCTCACAGAATATACTGCTCTTGTTCTGATGTTCCTATTAAGTTCTCATTTGAATGCCTGCTCTCTGCAGGAAGTCCAACACCCCTCCCCTCCCCACCCCACATCACTTCCAGCAGCCCTCCAGTGTTCACCATTTCTAGTTTTTCATTATGCCTAATTGCATTAAGAGACATATCATAGAGGAGCGAGAGAGAGGTAGAGACGAGGTGTCATCGCTTTCTAAAACACAATTAGGTAACACCTCATCAGGGGCTCTGCCTGCCTGCGGTTGACAGGTGCGTGAACGTCAGCGTCAGCGGCGTTGGTGGTGCGCGGTCACTGTGCGTGCTTGACAACTGCTCTTCAAACGCATGACAGGTGCTTTTCTGAGAGCCCGATCGATACTCGATGAGGTTTTAGAAGGGGGTCTTTAACGCTAATGAAGCTGTTTCATGTGTGTCTTCCCTCTCTGTTTACTTCAACTTCTTCATCTGACAAAATGAAACGGATGCTCGTTAATTTGAGAAACAACGTTCAGCAACTTTTATCAAAAACGGGAGAACAGCTGAGATGCTGGGAAGCAGTGGTGCAGAAGTTTTGGTGGGTTTTAGTTTTTTCCACCTTGTTCTTTTCATTTCTTTTCTTGTAGAAGAAAAAGAATGTACTGCAGAAGCACAGATTGTCATTGTGAATGTGTTTTTATTTCATCTAAAACATGACGATGATGATGACCCGAATGATGATGATGATGATGATTAATGAGAGTGATGGCAATGATTACACACATACAGGAAGAGTGTTCAGCCATCTGCCTGATTAAAAACTCATATTTATCATAGTATCCTCTCACACAGCCTGGACTGAAACAGATGAAGCAAATAAAAAGAAGAGGGGTGGTAAAAAATAAATAAATGTGCAACATGATCATGTTTGAATTGACACCTTAAGAAGAATTATGTGCGGGGTTCATTATTAAGGTATCCAGCCTTATGCGGCATATTTGCTCTGTGTTTTGCTCTGAATGCACTATTGGATATTGCACCTTAGAGCTGACACGCGGAGACAAAGCCTAGAGAAGAA
Source organism: Scardinius erythrophthalmus (assembly GCF_964197995.2). Taxonomy (NCBI): domain Eukaryota; kingdom Metazoa; phylum Chordata; class Actinopteri; order Cypriniformes; family Leuciscidae; genus Scardinius; species Scardinius erythrophthalmus. The sequence continues at coordinate 7,170 of NW_028296405.1, forward strand.
AAGTAATGATCACATATAAATATCAATATGAAAGTAAGAGTCAGTGCTAAAGAAGACGTATAGCTATTGATGTTTGAATAACGGTAGTGTCAGGCAATGAAGAAGAGAGAGGTGGTAAATAAGCAGTGAAAATATAATGCATTCGTTTTTCAGAAGGACAAAAAAAAGAGACAGAAACGGTTAATCGAAAACACTCCAGAGGCATAAGAATCAAGCTGAGGCCGAGATAAAAACATAACCGCTTTCTATGCCTTGTGAACAAAACCATAAATAAATATATAATCAGTTAGTATTATGCAGGTTTGCTCTGAGAGGCATTATCTGTCTGGCGTTGCCTTCTCAAGTAAAAGAACATTTGACAGTTCAAGTCCCTGATGAAAAAAAGGAGAGAGAAAGTTATGACTTCAAAAGTGTTTACTCACCATGTTTTTTAATTTGTCTGGGCATATGCAGTTTATTTGCATTTCAAATACGCATATTTGAAGCAGGTGGTTTAAATGCCAAGATGCGAATTGATGACAATCACCTCTACCATAAGCGTCAAGGGAGCTGTACTCGTGGCTGACATTAAAACTAAACGAACAGCAGCTAAACAAACACATCGAAATAGAACTCTGTTACCAGCCGCCCTGGCGCACGAAGCCTCCCCCCGCTCGCATCCTCTCCACCCGCACTTGTATTTTAATATTCATGTACATTTAAATATCAGCGGCATATATAGTGGTGTGCTTGAGCGGAATCAAACCAAGGAGAGTGAGAGAGAGAGAGGGAGCGTAAATACCTCACATTTGGGTGCACATAAATCTATTCATCCGTGAACGACGTCAAATGCCCCCCTCCCCCCTTATTGGCCGTCGGTTCCATCGCTTCCATATTCATTTTTGTAATTTACAGCAAATCCAATAGCTGTCAATCACAAATTAAAAACTCCAAATTTACAACGGGGAGGAAACAGCTGCTTCTACATTTACAGCAAGACCACTCTAAAATATTAAAGACATGTCACCCAGCTCTGTGCAGCCCTACATCTGCGGCCATCTGTTTTCTATTAAAACATTACACCAAAAAGCGCTGCTATTTCCATGCTTTTAGATCAGCACAGGAAAGCGAGACTGACAGTGTAAAACCTCCTGACGTGCTCAGCTTTTATCAACAGCCCTTTCAAAAGTGTCAGAATAAAAGGCTTTGAGTGGCACCCAATGTATTTGCACAAGTCACAGACGGAGCGGAGGTCACATTTTAAGGGCCTAGCTGACTGTGAACAATGCCGGGATATCTTAAACAAGTCGATCTGCTGCTTTTCTTGTCGTTTTCTCACTCGCTTGGCCCTTCCTCCTGTGAAGCAAAGAGCAGGTGTTGAAAAGAAATACGTTAAACCGAGCGATTCGATGACATTTGAGGCATCGTCGTTTGCGGCGAGAGAGCGAGAAGGAGAGCTTTTGAAAAGCGACGCTGAAATACTCTGTTACGGCGGAGTGGAGAAGAATTACGGTCAGTGTCAAAGGTAAACAATTACAACATTCTGAGTCACTTTTTGGAGTCGGGGCAAGAGAAGATCATTGCTCCCTCTCTAATAGGTAATTTCCTTTGTCTTCAGAGCTGTATTTCACATGTTTCCTTCCATGGGGTGGTCCCCTAAAAAAAAAAAAAAAAAAAAAAAAGAGAATGAAAGAAAGAAAAGAAAGAAAGAAAGGAACGCGTGTTTGGCGCATGCATCAGAATTTCAGATGAGACGTTTTGTTCGCCATCTAGAACTGCCAACACAGAACAGTTTGTTGGTGGTATGTGGAAAGAAAGCCTGTTTGGCAGACAAAAAAGGGAAACTTTTCCATAAACTTCAGGAGTGCATGCAGAATGTTATTGTCTGAAGGAAATAACATGAAAGGACATTTAATTTCAGATCGAATTCACAGTGATATCTGCCGTTCAAGTTGTTAGTATATCCGTGTTCTCCCTGCGACAGAGATTCTGTGATTAACAAGCTTGCTGTTTTTTTTCTCTCACCCACCATTTAAAGGAAAAAACCCAGAGCTCCCGCTGTTCCGAGCGACATCTCTCCCCTCGTCGTCGTCTCTTCCTTCCTCTCCTCCTCTTGTCGTCTATGGCAGGAGTCACAGGTGTGTGACAATAATTACACATACACTCAGAAAAATAATGTCATTTCTCTCCATTTAATAAGTTAGCAGTAAAATGCAGAGGGGGAGCGCACAGGGAGAGCAGGCTTAAATCTTATCTGATACCCGGGCCCCTAACTCAATCATATGGCTCTTAAGAACAGGACACGGGCAGCTGGGGCTCACTAATATGCATGCAATATGTGTGTAAAACGATACGCTTTAATTTTGAGCCCACTTTAAGAAGCAACAAAATCTGTTTATACGTGAGACATTTAAAAAGACGGAGGAAAAAAAATAAAGCTATTTAACTCCCTCGTTCCCGCCAAGCTGTGACATCTGTTTAGTCTTTTCTTCATCCCTCTGCTCTGAACGCTCAATCCCAGGAAGACGGAGTTTTTAAAAACCCACTTTTCCTGCCTGCTGTTTATGCTAAAACTCAGCGCTTTGAATCTGCGGAAACACAAGTTAAGAAAATGATGATTGCACATGTTTATCTCTTTTCCTCTTTTTAGATGAACTTTGCTACTTTGGGATTTCAGTTTTTACTCGCAGGCCATCAGAAAGACTGTCGGTATACTGTAATTGTGAATCAAGGCCCGTTCATACCAATGACGATAAATGTAACAATACCTTAGGTTTTAATAATAATTCTAATTGTATGAGAAAAGGTAGAATACATTTCAGAATCATTATTTTCACCCGATGAATGATAAAAACATTGACGGCCAATAAGAACCCCCCTGACTTTGAAGAGCTCAAGCATTTCAAGTTGTTGACGCTTATATAGTTATCTTTATAGTTATCATTCTTGGTGTGAAGAGACTTTTATGCTTGATTTTTCCAGCAGATGTGTCCAATATGATTTTTTTTAAACATTTTGCATGCTTTGTTTTTAACAAGACTTTTCAGTAAATAAACAGTGGTTGCCTGTCTTTATTCGAAGCAGTGATGTCTAATGTGCAAGAGTCACGGGGCTGGTAATGGATTGGTATTGTCTATTAGATTAACTATTATTCTAACCTAAAAGAAAAGTACAAAATCTAGTTTTAAAAACATCAAATGTCAGTTTTACATTGACCCAGTTTATTTTTACCTTGTGAGGTTTTGACTTTCTCTACTTAATTAAAATCAAACTGCAATGTCATATATCAAATCCAACTGCATGCTTATATAAACATAACTTTATTTTGAGTTGGCGTGGATGCTAATATAATTATCATTATAGTTATTATTCTTGGTGTGAATTGGCCTTTTTTTCCAGATGATGTGTCCGATATGATATTTTCTCCCATATACAATTTGAATTGATTTAACACACTTGGTATTTAGCAAGACTTTTCAGCGAATAAACAGCGGTTTCCTCCCTTTATTCGAAGCAGCGCTGTCTAATGTACAAGCGTCAAGAGGCTGGTAATTGGTTGGATGAGGCTGTTGGTGTGTATGCGTACATATATGTCGCCACTGGGCTCTCCCAGAAAGCAGGAAGTGTGAGGGAGAAGTGGGGCCTTTGGGGGGGAGGAATACAGGGGGAGGAGGAGGAGAAGAAGAGAGAGAGAGGAAGAGGGTTAAACATCAAAAAGCCTCTGACACATGCTGCCGCTGGCCCTGACCACTCCACAGATGCTTTTGTTCATTGCCTCTCTCTCTCTCTCTCTCTCTGTCTCTCTCAGTTCCCCCTCACTCTCATTCATTCCCTGTGTCTTTGGTGATACGCGCCGAGTACAGATATCAAAGTCGCACTGTCTGTTAAGACTTCAAACTGGGGGCCCCGTCCGTCAACCCCAATCATATCTGTGCCCCGCTCGCAAACTGGAGTGGAATATTTGATCTGTCCTCTTCAGGAGGATCAACAATCAGAAGTGAGGGGGTGGGTTGTTAAGACTCGGACGTTTGGGGAGGGGGGTGAAACCGGCCCACTTCACTGCACTTCAGTCGGACTACAAAGAGTTGAGCCACAGACGCTAAAGGGATAAAGAGATCTTTGCTCTTCAGGATCTTGCACCGTTGCGTTTTACCAGCGTTTGACACATCTGCTGTGAGACCGGCGCTCAGGAGATAGAGGCCGTTACTGTATACGTGCCATTTACAGAGTTCTTTTTGTAGTTGTTTTGGTTTGCTTGTACTTTAAGAATCCGCAGTGCAGCTTATAATGGCATCTGATGGCATTATCTCAGGCCTGTCCATCTGTCCATCCAGTTATGACTATTAATAATCCCAGACATGTGTCACATAGTATACTTAGTTCTTAAATCCCTTGTCTGTGAGATCAGACTGCATGATTACCTATCCCATTAGAGTGGGAGACTCTAGCCCCTGCATACTCACACTGACCCGGCCCAGGCAGGAACAGCTGGAGCAACTATAAAAGTAGTTCACTTAAATGTGACATTTGTGTCATCATTTATGTCCTTCTTAACCTGTTTGACTTGCTTTCTTCTGTGGAACAGAATTGTTATCGTGCAGCTGCTTTTGTCCATGCAACAAAGGTCATTGCATGAGACATTCTTTAAAACATCATCTTCAGAAGAAAGAATGTCATACAAGAGTAAATAATGACAGAATTTTCTTTTTCGGGTCCTTTGAAAATAGTCTATGTGTGTGTTTCAAAGAGACTATCAATGAAACTTGACATGTCTCAGATTATATGGCGAAATCCTTTGACATGTGCCATTATCCTTGAGAGCAATGCCAGCCTGTGATTGGCTCTCTGTCCATCAGCAGAGATGTTCCAGCTTCCTGCACGTGCGGGGGGGTTCAGTTCCTGCCCTTCCGTGCAGCGCTGCAGAGGGCACAGAGTGTGTACTAGGGACCAGCCCATCCACACTAACTCTTTTTCCATTCCTAATCACCCCATTTAAAGCCAGAGGTCAGAGGCCCGTCTGACTCACACATACGCACCTGCTGTAATCAGCCCAATATCCCTTAAGAGTGCCTGTCTTTACCCACCTGTGCTTGTGTGTATGTGTACAGTATGTGTATGTGTATGTTTTTAGACTGGCGATGCCGTATTAGCATGTGTGTGGAATGGCCTCTTGGTATCAGTAATTGGTGTAGATAAACTATTGTCTAATAGATCAACTATTACCCTAACATAGCACGATAAGAACATTATCTAGTTTTAAAAACTCAAAAGTCAGTTTTAATTTGGCCTAGTTTTTTTTTTTTTTTTTTTTTTTTGCCGTGTGAGGTTTTGACCTTCTCCTCTTAATACAGCAATTAAATCATACAAATATAATTTTAGCATATTATTTAGCGTTTATATTCATACCATTGTGGTAAAAAAAACATTTTTTTAATAATTTTATTGGCTAAAAACAACAATTTTTGTCATATTTTTGGTCTAAATATGGAATATGTTAAATATGTTAAATCTATGGCATAGTTTTGCTGTTGATTTATATTTTAATGTAATTTAGTTTTTGTTTATTCAGTATTTCTCCTAGAAAAATTGTAAACACACATAATGATTGAACAGGGATGATTTTAAAAGGTTTATTTTTAATTGGTAATAGTTTTTTTAATGCAAACCTCATATTAAATAAATAAAACAGCTCATATTATAATTCATTTGACCTCCTAAAGGTTGAACACCAACACTTTCTAAAAGTAAAGCACCTCCTTTAAACGACCTTTATAATATTGTTCCATAACTGTGTAAAGTGTTGATCTGATAATCTTTCCAACTCGGGACGGCAGTGGACGACTGATCATACAGTATGATTCCTATCACAAGTCCAGTCTGTGTACTGAAAACACACACAGTCTCTGATGAGCATCTATTTACTGTATATATATATATATATATATATCACTATATAGGCTTTGATCATGCACAGTGGGCAACTAATTAACAGTGGGATGTACACGCAAACACCATCACAGAAGGAGAGAGAGATAGAGAGGTGGACACATAGAAGAGAGAATGAGAGGAAATGTGCAGGTCATATCGTACTTTTTGGCTGCAATATATAGAGCGCAAAAAAGGAAAAAAGCAGGACCAGTTATCTTCCGATTTCTCCCCAAGTCCTGTGACGCGGCTAAGTGAGCCTCAACTGACCAGAAATGATTTGCCTCTGTCTGTTAAACACGTAATGGAGTCATTTAACTAGTCAAATTAGAAGCTGCAGAGATGCCGCATGCTTCATTACTGGGTTCCAATGGGCACCATTTTACATTTACGTCAGGAATGATTTCAGGGCAAATTAATGTTTTTATTGTCTTACACAAATACACCCCCCCCAAGTCATAAAAGAGCAGCTCCCCCTACAGGTCACTCAACATAACTGTGTGGAACGTGCAGAGGACAGTGTGAACTTCAAGATAACTTCTCGGGTGCATTTGATATTCTTTTAATCAGCTTAATAGTTCACGTAGATGTAAGCTTTAACACTTTAAGAATTATATATAACTGACATTAAAGCATTAATTGATCAGCGTAAAGAGTAACGTAATGGAAAGCCAGTGTGCAGAGACGTAGTTTGATGTGGGGGACAGAGCTCTGGACCTCGTTAGAGGATTTGGACATTTGTGATTACAGACGAGACCCAGGCCTACTCGGCCCTGCCCCACAGTGTTGTTTGATGCTTGTGGAGTCCTGTTCAATATTTGTCTTCCTGTGTATGGAGGCAGGGTGGTGGGTGTTACCACAGAGTCATTTGTCCAGTACTGACACAATGTTTAAAATGGCTTTTGCGAGATTTTTTTTTTTCTTTCCCTTTTTGATTATTTCTGATGTGTTATTCTGGGTATGGTTTTGCTATGGACTTTATATAATGAATACAAACATACCCAGACTGTTTATCTTCATCAAGAACAAAGCAGTTTTGTATATCCAGAACTAGTTTCATTTTTCATAGCGTGTGCAGGTTGAGTAATAGTTTTCCTTCATCCATGTCGCAATGCTGAAAAAGCCGTAATGGAATTGTAATAAAACGTCTTTTTTTTCTTCTCTCCGACTCACTTGATTGCCATCTCACTCCTCCTTTCTGTCTGTCCATCTCCAGCCATCAGAGCAATTAGATATTGACACACGTAGTGCAGTGTGATTGACACGCATAGCAAAGGCTCTTTGTGGAGAAAGAGAGGCTGGTAGAGAGAGAAAAGAAAGACAGAGAGTGCCCCTCCTCTCAACCCCTGTTGTGCTTGACACTCTGTCGATATGGTTTCACCCAAACGCCGTCTTTGATTCGCTCTCTAGGCTGGCAGACTTTGAGGTAAAGTGCTGCTGTTTGCTCTGTGATACACAGCTATACGCTAGTGTCATTTCTGCTGCGTGGAGACCCACAAACAGCCACGTCGCTCCCAGTGCTGCCGGAGTGTGATAACCCCGCCATGAACCTTTCTTTCCATCACTCCACTTTATAAGCTCTAACATTCACTCCTTACACTCTTGCGTTTGCTCTTAAGATCTCTGCTACAAAGCTAACATGAGAGGAGGATGTCCAGCATCTGATCATAGACCTTATGTCAGCTACCACTGCATTTATTGACTGACAATAAATGACTAGCTCTGGTCTGAGAGCTTACAGAATCGTAATATGATATTGCATATTATATCATGTCTTGTGTGCAAATTATAATTGTTATAATTGTTGTTCTTACTGTAACACAATTATACAAAGGGTAAAAATGATTCAATATCCATTGTGACATATATGATGGATATTGTTTATTCATTTAGTTTCTTTAATTATTTAGTTCTTAATTTAGTTTGCATTTAAATTAGGGTGAGAATTAATTTAGTATAAATGTAATCTATAAACACAGCATGCATGTAGCAATATCAGAATTATTGTTTAAGCACTTTCATTATACAAAATCCGCCTTGAAAGTTGTATTTATTTATTTATTTATTTAGCTATTTCTCTTAACTTTAATTTCACTAAATATTATATGAGCCGTTTTATTGATCTTTTCTAGTCATTTCATGTAAGGGTTATATTTTATGTTACTAAAATTTGGGATATGTATAAAAGGAAACCAAATGTGGTTAATGGGATACTTATCACAGGGGAATTAATATATAATTATTATTTTAAATTATTATTATTATTAACTTGGTTAACAGCTTTGGATGAATGAAATTAACAATAGTTGATAGATACAATTATGACATTGTTGTTGTATCATTTAAACTGAAAATGAGGTCAAATTCTGCCACAGGACAAAATTGTCATTTCAAAAAGGACAATACAGATTTATAGCTTTCTTACTTTTATGTTAAATAATAACTTAAAGTAATAGTAAAATAATAGAAATAATAGTATTTCTCACATCAAAAAACATGGTTTTTGTGCCTGTAATACTTTAAAAGAATAAAAGTAAAGGGACATGAAAGCAACATATTCATGAAAAGCGCCTTAAGCGGTTTTTTTCCCTCTTGTTCCTCTCGATTTTCCACTATTAAAACAAGACAAACAGTAGTCAAAGAACCCTCCATCTCTCTGTCTGCATTTGTGTCATTATTTCCTCCCTTTCTGTCTTTCTTTTTTTATGCTGTCTGCTATTTATTTATTGATCACCGGACTGGCTGGTTATCTTTGCATGTTGGGCAGTTATAGATGAATGCACAAAGCATTTCAATCTGAACAAGAGATCATTGTGCATTGTGGGTCCTCCCACGTTCTTTGGTCTTGCATTGTGGAAGTGGAGGGGGGGTCGAAATCAGAACAAATGCTGTCATTTCCTGTCATCCCGTGCTCTGGCCATTGAGTGGCTGCGAAAACAAACGTGGGAGTGTTACTGATAACATAAAAATATTATCCGGCTCCTGTTGCCGACCCCTACAGTACCTTTGAGAATAGCTATTAGAGCAGAGACAGTGAGTCCTGACTGTGAATATACTGTAGATCAGGTGATGATGTACAGTAAAGCGTGAGTTTACACCATGGGTCGACACATAACTGGGGCAAGGCTTTGATTTCGGACTTGATAAAGACACAAACAAACACTTGTCTCTGAGTTCTCAAGACTTCTCAGGTTCCTTGCTCTGTTTATCAGTGTGTTATCTGAAGCCCAGGAGTGTTAAATATCATAAGCCGGCAGTGACCTGTTATGATGTTTATGTATTTAACATTTATAAAAATGAGCATAATGTGGATTGTCACACTATCCCATGATATTTTACATATTCCTAGTAGATGCAAAACTAATGGAGAACTCAATATTATTATTATTATTTGTAGAAGTAGTAGTACTTACAAAAATGCTCCCACTTAATATTAGGTATTCTAAACTACTATGTACTTACATAAAAAAAAGGACAATGTACTTATTTTGTCCATGTTGTTTTGCAAAACAATTGTGGTACTACTGAGGTCGGATACGGGTAAGGTAAGGGACAGGTTTGGTGGTAAGGTTAAGTTTAGGGGTGGGTTAAGGTGTGAGGATAGGTCAACATTGTAATTATAAATGAATTTACAGAAATTAATTACATAATTATATGCAGATATTTTTTAATATACTGTAAGTACAATGTAAAAACATGTATGTACACAATAAGTGCATTGTAAAGGATTAATTTTAATGTTAGTACATAAAGACACCTAATATAAAGTGGGTCCACACACACACACAAAAGAAAAAAAACCTAGGAGTGCAGTGAACTGTTTGTAACCTACTGTAACATTTATGTCTTAACCATTTATAACCATATTGTGGAATAATTTGTCACAGATATGTATGTATTCCTAGTAGATACAAAACTAATGGAGAATTCATTATTATTATTATTATTAGTAGTAGTAGTAGTAGTAGTAGTAGTAGTAGTAGTAGTAATTGTAGTAATAATAAAAAATAAAAGATAAAAAATAATAATAATCTAAAGCCCCAGGAGTGTTAAATATCATAAGCTGGCAGTGACATGTTTATTAACATTTATGTTTTTACTATTTAATGGAATGTAAACATGAACATGCTGTGGACTACACTATCCCTGTCACACTGTCACACTATCACACTATCCCATGATATTCAATATATTCATAGAGTAGATGCAAAAACAATGGATAACTTATGTTGATGATGATGATGATGATGATGATGATAAAAGTTGATTTTCTAGGAGAGAGAGAAAAAAATATATAAGAGAAAAAAAAAACAGCTCTGACAATCTACTCAAAGATCATGAGTCTTATAAAAGGCACCATACAATACAGACATAATTATGGTACAGAATTGTAAGGCTGTCGATTTGGGGAGGCATCGTTCATTATCCGAGCTTGTGGTGTGCTGTTAAGGTGAAGTCTCTGACAGATTGTGTGGTGGAGAGCCATGTCAGCAGGAAGGGTTACAGCCTGGACACACCAACACATCCAGAAGGTTCTCCACAGGACTCTGACGGACCGCAAATGCTGGAATAGCTTTCCAGGGTTCCAGTGGACCTCAGAGATCAAACGAAGCAGCAGGAGTGTGAGAGAACGAAAGAGAAAGAGAGAGAGAGAGAGAGAGCGGGGTTGTTTGGGAGGGGGGAAGAGGACGGGATCGTGAAAGACTGCGAGACTGGAAGAGAGATACAGGGGTAATGACATTTCTCTGACAGGAGTGCGGAGTGATACTCTTAGTTTTCTCTCTCATCCATTCGCTGCTGGTGGGTGGATCCGGGGCCAAACCCAACGGTTCCCACAATCCAGCTTTCTGAAAAGATTCATAATTACTCTTAAGAAGGTAATAGTGTCAAATGAATGCCTGCAGGAACAAAGGATCTTATTATGCTTTCTTGTCAGTGTGTGTGTGTGTGTGTGTGTGTGTGCGTGTGAACATTCATGTGTATATCGGTCATCTATTGCTATTACGTCTGGAGGAATAGCACACAGTAGACGATGGGAAAGGGAAAGGAAACAGTGTAGTTTTACCCAGCCATCAAAGATCTCTTGTGTTTATTTGGGGTCTGTGTGTTAGTCTTGCAGTTGTTTTTAACGTTTTTTCCCCCCCTTTGTAGTCAAGTATAGTTCACAATCACTGCTAGAGTCCCTCTCTCTCTCACACACACACACACACACACACACAAACGCACACGTCTGAGAGTCGAGAGAAGTCTTCTTATTGGAAAATCTTTCAATAAATCAATGTGACTTTAAACACATTTCCCCCGTGACACCCCTGACCTGATAAGAACTCCACTAATCTCTTTTGAGGCTGTCAGTGTGCTTTGAACAAAATCTAGTTCGCATCTATCAGCAAGGTTATTTGTCAATGACTTATAATCCTAGGTAAATTTCTCTGGTTTTATATTAGAGGCGGCTAAGGGTTCTCATGTCTGAAGTTTCTCAGGCTTGGGAAAAAGGAGGAGACCAAAGTGGAACAAAAAGAATGTTATGGATCTGCCTGCCAAAAACAATGAGAGCAGAGAAAAGTGAGGAAAAGCGGATAATTGTTGCGATTGTACTGACATTTTAAACAGAAAGGACCTTTATTCGCTTGCCGCTTTGGCTTATTTTACTTGATACGCTTTTATTTGTATTATTATTTACATATTTGCCATTACTGTTTTCATGTGCCTGCCTTTATGTGCACGCAAATATGATGTGGCTCTCGAGAAAACATGCAGTGCATCGTTCCAGCGAAGGCAGGGAGCGATCTGCAGCGAGCCGAGGCCTACTGGGTAATTTATGAAGTCTCAATTAGACAAGCACACAAAGTAATGATTCTCAAAAGCGCTTTGTCCAGCACATGGCGTATTAGATGCTGTCCATGCTTATTAGACCTGCCTCCCGAACTTCATAAACGGCATTCTCTGATGAATTATTAATAACACATTTGAGAGACTTACTGTTCCTTGACTGCCCATGGAAGCAGCTATTTAGGTTAAAATAGACTAAAAAGCATTTGCAATTGATAAAATTGCCATATCGAAACCGAAGAGGTCTTTAAGAGTGTGAAGTGGATTTTCGAGAAGCGAAAGCACTGTTGTTTTTCCCCACTATTGTCTGCAAATAGGCATACTCTTGTTTCCATGGATAAATGCTTTCATATCTGCCAGCTCATTTTTGGTCTTTACAGAGAATGTTAGATCTTCTGTTGTTTACAGGTTGTCAAAAAATAAAAAGCCTTGCCTTAAGTGCTTACACTGCACGTAAATAGTTTGACATTTCATACTCAACAGCGCTTTACTTGTGCTTGTAAATAAATAAAAGGTAAACAAAGGCGCCGTTTCTGGTGCGCACATAACCCTGGATCTTGATACTCTCATATTCTGTGTTTAATGATCTCAGGTGTATTTTCGCATCGCATGCCCATGATCATCTAACTATTAGATGAAATAATAACAGGCTTTTTTATGTCATTCTGATGTCACTCATCTCTGTTTCTTCCAATGGCATCATTAGGTTGGCATGATTAGACACTTGTGTGTGAGGGAAACGCATTACTGTTTATTAAAGACATGAGTGGTCCGTTGAAACCAACACAGTGACGCTTCTCACTATTACCCTTTGTGAGGTGTGTATATTGTTTAACATTGATGTTGCTCTTCATTCAAGTACGCTCTAGTTACTCTAGTAAGCATTACCAAAGCAGAGTTCAGAGTCCGAGGCATCATCACAGATGCTAGTTTAATTAGTTAATCATTTGCACACCATAGTACCTTGCAGTCATTTATAGTTAGTATTCATGGTCATACTACATATGTGTCACTATTCATACAAATCTATATATTTTGTGTAGTAGTTGTATGTAGTACTTTGTCATGGCCAAAAGTATGTGGACACACCCTTCAGATTAGCATGTTTGGCTGTTTCAGCTACACTCATTACTAGCAGGTGCATAAAATCCAGGATACAGCCATGCAATGTCCTCTGACAAACAGACTCCCTTTGGGGAAGAGTGAGTGTGAAACAACTTGATTCGCTTCCACAGAGCTTAAATCTCATTGAACACCTTTGGGTTGAATTGGAACGGTGACTGTAAGCAACTGCACCTGCCGTCAGTGGGTCTGAATGAGAGCAAACATCTAGTGGAAAGTCTTCACACAAGAGAATTACCAACTCCTTATTAATGCCTAAGCTTTTGAAATAAAATGTTCCACAAGCACGTACACTACCGTTCAAATGTTTGGGGTTTTCATTCAATATCCATCCATCCATCATTCATTCATTCATTCAGCAAGGATGCGTTAAGTTGATCAAAAGTGACAGTAAAAACAGTATTTGCAAAAAAAAAAAATTATATTTCAAATAAATGTTGTTCTTTATATCCATCAAAGAATCGTGAAAAATAAATATTTGTTTCTACAAAAATATAAAGCAGTACAACTATTTTCAACAATAACATTAAAAAAAAAAATGTTTCTTGAGCAGAAAATCAGCATATTAGAATTATTTCTGAAGGATCTGAAGACTGCAAATACAGCTAAACAACTAAAAAATACAGCTTTGCCATCAGAGGTATAAATTACATATTAAAATATATTCAAATAGAAGTTAAATTAATTAATATCTTAGATTTAAATTTTTACAGTATTTTTGATCAAGTAAATGCAGCCTTGGTGAGCATAAGAAACTTCTTTCAAAAAAAATATTACCGACCCCAAACTTTTGAACGGTTGTATGTATGTATGTATGTATTATTTGGGCCCACTCATACTCTAGAATATATATGTCTTGAAAATAAACATCTTGAACATGATTTGGAACATGATGGTTTAATTAAAAACACATTGACTTGAAAGCAAACGCAAACACTTAAAAACTAAAAAAAGAAGGGGAAAAAGGATTGTAGTTAATTAAAACAATCCCTTGCTTCACACATTCTTATACATCCCTCTCTCTCTCACACACACACACATAAACAAATGTAGGTTTTTTCCAAAACCAACCACCTCTCTTTTACAGGGGAACTGGCTTTCACCAATCCCACAATCCCTCAACCAAACTCCCATATATTACAATCACCTGAGAGTAGGAGCTCTCATCTGTGTGACAGTAAAGCTGCAAATCTTGCGGTCCTAAATCTCTCTCTCTGTTTAGCCCGCACTCTCGCGTCGTCGCTGTTCTCAAACCGAGCGTTCACCTCTTGGCCTCGCTGAAGAAACATCTGCGTGGTGTGTGGGGCAGAGGGGCTGTTTTGGCCAGCGTTCACGAACATATGCAGAAAAATAGAAATGTAAATAAGAGCAGATTCATAAATACTGCTGTCTTAATTGAGACCCAGTAAGAGTAAGTAGCAGATGTTAGAGCAGGAACTGTTGAATCATCAGAGACCAGTGGGGAAGCAGGCAAAATCATATTGAAAAAAAAAAAAAATGAAAAAAAAAAAAAGCCAGCCAGGTGCTTGTGATTTTCCTCCACTGCAATCCATGAAATGTGCGCGCACGCGTGGATGTGTGTGTGTGCCACGTATGGATTAGGAACCGTTTCCTTCCTCTTTTTTCATCCAAAAACAAAGAAAAAAAAGGCCTGCAAATGTGGAGAAAAATAGAAGTGACTCCGGAGGTGCCTGGAGTCACAACTGCGACGTGTGTGCGAGAATAAAGAGCTGTTAAGACAGAACTATCAGCGTTTAAGTTGCGACACACTCTCGCTCTCTCATCTCTGTCCAAACTCCAAAATGAACACAGGGAGATGCAAACCCAGTTTCTATCACATGTCACAAGCAGCAAAAGCCTGTCAGCCTACATTCCCACTTAAAACATCCAAATCTCTCTCTCTTTTCTTCTCTTACGAGAGACTGTTGCTTGATCTGAGGAGAGTATGTACTAGCTGCTCGCTTGTGTGGGACCGCTCTCATGATTTCCTTCCCCCCTGGAAAACGCGGTGTGTGGATGTCAGGTTCCCTCTGATAGCTGCTGTGTTGGGACTGCTGGGAAACCAGAGAGAAGGTGGCACTGACAGGTCCCGCCGAGCAGGATAAAAGGACTTGTTTCTGTTTCTACATCCTCTCTCTCTCTCGCTTTCTCTTTTCATTCTCTCTTTTTCACAACATATAAAGTGACTGACAGCGTGGCAGTGTAAAGGGACCTCGTCTGGAGCTGTCTGACTGACTCAGATGCAGCGTTCGGCGGCGCGTTCCCTCAACTGAGCGGTGCAACACCGAACGAAATTAGTAAGCGAGAGCGGTGTGGTGCGCAATGCTTGCGCGAATAATAGCGCCGCTTGCTCCAGGGACCCTCGACTCTTCTAGATTAGGGCTCACAATTAATACAACACATACACGAGACAGAGAGAGAGAGAGAGTGAGAGAGAGAGAGAGAGGCCTGCTGAACACGATCCTATTGGAACATCTCAGACACTGAATGTTTACGAATGAGGCTGCGTCTGTTGGTCTCCTTTGTGATGAGCTTAAGTTTTGTCACATTTTCTTAGAGCACATAAAGTGCTCTGTTTGTTTCCTGGTACTCATTGTTTTTGTGTACGCCATGTAGGAAGCAGTTGCAACAAAGGCAAAACTTCACATTCATGTGTATGTCTGGGCCGTGCAAAAATTCCGAATTGAAGAATTGGCTGCCTTTGAATTCATGAGTGTGGTTTGTAATTGAATTAGCCACACCCCACAGGAATTGAAATGAAACGAGAGGAAGAGGAATTTACTGAATTGTTATTCCAAAAATTATAAACATTAGCAATGTAAGTATTTTTACACCCTGTTCTAAAGTTAAGTTGGATTTTTTTTTTCTTTTACATATTTCTAAAATGTTTTAATAATTATTATATATGTTATATGCATGTTAATATAATATTTGATTAAATTATTATTTTTCATAAGATTGTCTCTGTCTGTAAGGTCTTTAAAACACTGTAAAAAATGTTACTGCTATTTACTTAAAAAAATTATGGTAACAATATTACACATAATATTTTTGAGTAGTTAAAGCTTGATTTCATTCATGGAATCTACCTGAATAAATCATGTAAAACGCCTTAATTTATTTAGTCTATGACACACAATTTTTTAGTGAAAATGTGCTTTTTTATTTGAAGTATTTTTTATTCTCAAAATTGTGTGAAGTTAAGTGAAT
The DNA here is from genome assembly GCF_964197995.2 of Scardinius erythrophthalmus. Taxonomy (NCBI): domain Eukaryota; kingdom Metazoa; phylum Chordata; class Actinopteri; order Cypriniformes; family Leuciscidae; genus Scardinius; species Scardinius erythrophthalmus. The sequence continues at coordinate 23,238 of NW_028296405.1, forward strand.
GATGTGACCTGTTTATATTTAACTTTGAGATATATTGTTTTATAAAAAGACCATATACTGTTAGAATAGCACAGAATCAAACTTGTTACTGCATCATCTTTAGCAGAGCTATTGCTACATGTATGTAACAATATGCTTCAGAATATTTAAAAAATGCAGTTATTCACAGCCTAACCATAAGCCCTACTCTTCTGCACAATGGTAACGATCACAACTTTAACATAATAGAAACTCTTTCAAATGTCAAACATACCTGAACATTAAACATTAACAGATGTTTCCCTTTACTCAAAAACACATGAAATAAAACTTAATTTCAAGATTTACACTCCATTTCCAGCCATGTGCAAAGCATGCTGGGAACAAACAATGGTGTCTCTAAATAAAACCGCATAAATTAGCTAATTCTCTCAAAATAAATAGGTAGCCCCTTTTCCTTAATTTTATGAGGTTTATCAGTTCCTCAATTCAAGCCTTAAAATTGTGTATGTTTCCTTAAAAAAAAAATAGGAAAATGCATCTCTTGGTTTTATTAGTGAAATGTTCTCAATATTTTCAATAAAACCCTAACCACAATTTTCTTAATAAAATATACATAATATTTTTAATGATCACCTCAATTTTTTTAATGAAAATTACAAGACTCATGATTCATTTTTTACAGTGAATGTTTTCAAGACTTGTCTTGACAAACTTTACTTTTCTAATTAAATTACAATCATATGAATTTCTTTGAATTCATTTTAATTTGACTTCCCTTTAAAGGATTAGTTCACTTTTAAAAAAACTTTTGCTGATAATTTACTCACCCCCATGTCATCCAAGATGTCCATGTCTTTCTTTCTTCAGTCGAAAAGAAATTAAGGTTTTTGATGAAAACATTTCTCCATATAATGGACTTCAATGGGCCCCAAACAGTTCAAGGTCCAAATGACAGTTTCAGTGCAGCTTCAAAGGGCTTTAAACGATACCAGACGATGAATAAGGGTCTTATCTAGCGAAACAATCGGTCATTTCAAAAATAAATAAAAAAGTTTACGTTTTATAAGCACAAATGCTCGCCTTGCTCTGTTCTGTGATGCGCGTTCGTGACGTCACGTAATACGCAATTACGCTGAAAAGGTCATGCTTGAAATTTTCTTTTAGGCTTTTTAATATTAAAACACCCAGGATACGCACACGAAATGGGCATTTTAAACGATAAACTCACACAAAGACATTTGAATATGTGTATATGGTCCTCCTTCCGCACATTTGTAAACACTGACTCGGTACTTCCGCCTACGTCAAGCGTGACCTTTTCAACGTAATTGCGTATTACGTGACGTCACGAACGCGCATCACAGAACAGAGCAAGGCGAGCATTTGTGCTTATAAAACTTAAACTTTTTTATTTATTTTTGAAATGACCGATCGTTTCGCTAGATAAGACCTGTATTCATCGTCTGGTATCGTTTAAAGCCCTTTGAAGCTGCACTGAAACTGTCATTTGGACCTTGAACCGTTTGGGGCCCATTGAAGTCCATTATATGGAGAAATGTTTTCATCGAAAAGCTTAATTTCTTTTCGACTGAAGAAAGAAAGACATGGACATCTTGGATGACATGGGGGTGAGTAAATTATCAGCAAAAGTTTTTTTTTTTTTTTTTTAAATGAACTAATCCTTTAAGTGCAATTCTGTAGCCAAGATTTAATTTTATGTTGATTATTTTATTTAATTTTATTATTATTTTTAATTATCATTATAATTATTTTCTGTTTTTTTTTTTATTATTTAATGGCACACAAACCGTGTGTTTTTGCATGTGTGTGTGTGTGTGTGTGTGTGTGTGTTTGCGTGTCTGTGTGTGTGTTTGCGTGTGTGTTTGGCCTTGGCCTATTTATTTATATTTGCCCTGCAAAATAAAAAGCATGATTCATTCTTCTCGTCCTGATGAACAAAAAATGACCTCATGTCTTCCTGTTGTCAAACAAAAGATTCTTTTATAAAAAAAAAAAAAAAAAAAACGCATAAAGGGGGGAGCAAACACGAAGCGAAGAATTTAAAACAACGCAACCCAAATCTCATCAGAGGGAAATGTGAAGCATACGCATTTAAGAGAAACAGACAATGACAACTTTTACCAGCAGCCCTGCCTCGACCTTGTTAGTGGGGCACTCTGGTAATCTGCGCTTAATGATTTTTCTCTTTTCTCCCTCGCCCTCCCTTCACCTCTCCCTCATTCTTCCTCCTTTCTCTCTTTTACATTAGACCACAGCTTGAGCCTGAACCGCAGAGTGTCACAGTCATTTAAGACGCAGCCCTAACGTTTTTTTCCTCCTCACATTCCGACGCCATTATGTTACATTGTTGCAGAATAAAGAGCCGTATTATGTTCCAGCAGTAAAGGGCACAAGTGGACTGAGTTTTTATCTGCTGAACGAATCAATCAGGATTATGTCAGTTGAAAAGAATCACAGACAGCAGTCGCCAGCGGACGAGGCCCGTGTATGTGCGCGATTGGGAGGGATACGTCAATATACGTACGAGAAAAGCGTATAACGGTTGTTGAGTGAAGCGTCATTTCTGCGAGAGCTCTGTTTTATTTTACACTGTTCTCTCACAGTCAGAGGATTGTGAGGACACTAATTATCATTTCAGCAGAAATGATTACGAGATCAAATGGAGATCGAATGCCATTTCCTTCCATTAATGCGGGGGGTTTAGTGCGGCTGTCATGCATTGGCCATCGCCGGGCCTGTGGGAAAAAGACTGAGGGAAGAATTGGGAGAGGCTTAGACCAGGGCGGGGCTTGGCCGACGGGAATATTCATAACAACAGTGCACAGAAACGGATAGATGACCTCCGGAGAGATTGAAAGATCGTCCGGGGTCCTCATGAAACTTTAAGATGTGTGTGGATGCTGGTTAAAAACGGCTGTATCTGTTCATAAAACGTGTCTTTTCATTTATTTAGCGGTTTTTGTCCGCACTCAATGCCTCACGTGCCGGGATGGAGGTCGTGGCCTGAGGGTCGCCCCTCACAACCTGCTAGTGAATGAGCACTCAAGTGAACAGCCATGAAAAGGACATTTTGTTTGTCAGTGTAGTCGGACAAATTGTTCCACTGCACCGCGTTCCTGTCCCCTGTTAGTAGCTTCGAACGAGCGAAGAGATTTGTGCTGCAGTAGTGGTAAAATTGTAGATATTGTTTAAATATCCTCCATTGGCTTTGCTTGAAATGGATGATGGAAATTTTCAAAGTGCTGCATAGCCATTTGTATTGTATTTATGTATTGCAAAAAAAGGTAATAGATCAAGCACATTCCATTATCCCCTTATAAGATCATTAGCAAATATAATTAGATATGAAAAGAAAGTAATTTGGGTTAGAGAGGGAGAAAAGCGCTATCAGGCACAGAAGACAGATTGCAACATCAGTGTTTGGCTTTAAATTGCTCAGTGGAGGTAGTATCAGTGTGAGAATCTCTGCCCCAGAAATAGACTGAGTCAGAGAGCAAGACACATCCACATCCCAGCCCTCCGTTTTCTCCGTTTTCTTTTCTTGACGTAGTCAGAGTGAGTCTGGTTGGTGTGTGATAGTTGCTCTTATTCTGGTTAATATGTGCAAGACAAACAGTTTTTGTGTCATTCTCCATCATCTGAGGCAGGTTTATTTGCTGCCTAGTCATTCGGCGGAGTAACAAACTCGCTGTTTGTTTTACCTTCACAGTCGTCCTTTCCTCGCGGTGCATTTTAACTCGAAAAAAGCAGAGGACTTTTTCAAGTGTGCCGCACGCATGAGGTCGCCTGCTTCTTTGTGCTCCTCCGTATACTTATCTAAAGGCAATCTGAACCCACACAAGGACCAAACGTACAATTCTGCCGTTTCCTCTAGAAACATTGGGTTTCTTTTACGCTTTGAGGGGATAGAAGGGGGTGGTGTGCGAGGATTCTTCTAGTCTTTGTGAATCCCTACAAATGGTATTCATAAACATCCTGTATTCATTAAAACCTTCTAAAAATATGATTTGGGTGCACTTCCTTGCGTTCGGCCCGCTTATATGTGTGTTTGCGTGTGTGTGTATTCGCACGCTGACTCGTATTTACATATTTATAAATACTGGGCTGTACAATGAGGTCTACCTTTGCCAAAAACAACTCTTTTCCAGCAGCACCGGATGCCTGGGAGAGAACAAAGCCACCCTCCATGGCAGAATGTGCGGTGTGTGTTGTGTTTGTGTTCAGCAGGAGATGATGGTGAACCACATCACTTACATCTAGACTTCATTCATATCGAAAAACAGAGACTTTTAGACTACCAAAAACAGCTGAACTGAAGTTTTCCTGTAAACAGAGGATATTAGACTAAGCACTTAGTAGTTACATAATGTGGTAAAAATATCAGTCAGAGGCCATGTGCAAAATAAATGTTCCCGATTCCTTTCCATAATGCATGTTCTGCCTTATCTGATTGTTTAAACATGTATTCAAAAGTTCTGAAATTCATATCCTCGCATTTTCCTCCAATTAAATGACCCCTGTTCTCTGGAAACCTAAAACGAGCAGGCCTTTGAAACACAAATATTCACTAAGTAGATTTCATGGTAAAAATAGAATACCTGAGGGAGGTCAGGGTATAAAGCGGCCCTGTGTTTTAGATGGGAGCGCTCTTCGCCTTAACTCTGTGGTCCGGGAATAATAAGAAGCAGTTAGGAAATGTCAGGACTTTGACTCAGACAGCCCCGCTTTTCCCCAAGTGTGCTGGCCCTTGTTAACTGAGCTTGCTTCCAGCCTTGTGCTGTGCTATTGTTCTGTCTGCCTTTTCATTTAGCCATTCTGTTAAGCATGACACTTGTATTAACATAAGATGGATCCTGGAGCTATGTGTCCTCTTACCATATGTCTTGTATTACTTTCCAGGGCCCTCTCTTGTCTCACAGTGAGAGTGTATTATCATGTTTGAGCAGTAGAGGGCGCCACATTTTCTTTTTTGTCATTTTGACATTTCAACGTTGTCATTTTCATTACCATTTAAAGTTCTCCTGTTGATGATGTAAAAATAATTTAGCTTTTCTTTTTTATTTGTATTGACATAATGACTAATTATTTAAAACCAATGTTTGGGCAAGCACAAACAAAGACACTTGAGAAAATAGACTGATGACAATGTAACATGACAGGCCAGAGTATGATAAATATTTCTAGGGTGGCGAAATAATTAAGCAATCACTCCACATGCAGACAGGGAGGCTTCAAAATTGATCAGAACAGGAGGAGGAAAAAGTTGCTAGGATCGTAAAGTTGGTGTGCTAGTCTCCAGATCGCAGTGGCAGTTGTTTGGGGAAAAGAAATGGCGTCCTTAAATAATAACATTCCAGGTGGCTTAGTTAATGAAGAGTGAAAATCAAATATGGGGCGGAATCTGTAACTCATTACCAGAACTTTCTTTAAGAGGAAGTCACCAAGAGCACTGGCCCCTGGGAGACCAGGCGTTTTTAAAACCTGAGAACATAATTTATTATCATTATGGTTATGATTATCTTAATTTCCTCATGGACGCACAACGAAAAAAAAAATGCCAGCAGACAGCTGTAGAGCCGCGACCACAGTATAGTCGTACAAAACACTGCCAATCACTTCAGATTTGATAAATATCAAACACTTTATCTGTAGATTAACATGAAATATCAGCAGGTTAAAGGAAATTGACATTGAGTAACAAGATCTTATTTTCAACATGAAGTTGGGCGGAAAGCTAATTCGGGGGCTTATACTGCCATCTCTTGGACAAAGTGTGCACTGCACCCTTCAGCCTGAACGGTTGAAAGAAATCAGTGGTTGTGCTTTTGCTTATCCTTGGTATTTAGTTTCTTTGATGTAGGCTACACATGATATTAAGACTCCAGACACAAAAGTGGCCTAGCTAGTAAAAGCTGTTTTATATTTATTTTATATGAAGCAGGTCGACTTCTGGGTGCCGACATGTTGAGATCACATGACCAGTCGAATACTACTCTCTTGGTACCCTGTATTATTGGACACAAGTTGCTACCTAAAATTTTTAAGTACAACCAACTTGGATGTTTAAGTAATTTCAAATTAAATGACATTAAACTGCCTTTAAAAATAATTGTTGCATCTTATATAACTTATAAAACTTATATAATAGTTGAAAATTGCTTAACTTATTTTTATGAGTTAAAGCAATGTAAAAACACATGTTGTCATAACTTGTTGATCATATATTTTTTGTACAGTGTACTTTCATAAGTAAGTAGAGCAGTGGCATTTGTGTTGTTTTTTTTTAAAAAGATGTGCGATTATTGATTCTTTTTTTTTTTATTTGCATAAGAATAATTTCTACCTGAGAACACAAAAGTGGTTAATTTTATTTCTTAATCTATATAAGCAATTTCAGAAGCGCCTGACATCTGAGTGGAAAGTGTGTCTGTTAAAGAAGAGCACATCTGAGATGTGCGCGTAATGCAAAGCGAGTGGGCGTCAGCGTTATTGCTCTTTGGCAAATCTAAATGACGATGTTTTATTCCATTATTAGCGGGGAACTGACTCCTTGTTTCATTTCCATAACATTTCTTGCGAGAGCACACTCAAATAAATGCATGTTTTAATTTCATTTTGTCATTTTCATAGAGGCACTTGAAAAGAACATGACTCGGAAATGCACTCTGTAGATTTTATTGCCAAATAATTTTCTTAGAGGCTGTAGAGGGAATTAAACAACATTTATATTATTTAGTTCAAACGGCGATAGCACATAAATAGGGAAAAAAAGCAGTAAGCGTTTTCGCCGGATTCAAACTTCAGCAGTAATTGCACAAGTGCAATGTTCACAGAGTTATTGTCTTTATATTAGAAGACTTTATATATTTATATAATATATTTATATTAGAGCAGGAAGAAGTCTGAAAGTGTTCAAATTATCCTCTTCCCATATCTAATATTTTATCTTACGATTCACAAGATGCGTTTTCTTTAGTGCCATTAGAGGTTAATGAATGGAGAGGGTAATAGTCAACATTTAAGCACACACACAAACACACACAGGCATTACAGTGGTCGTTCATTTCTTTCCAAATGTACCCTAAATAAAATAAAAAATTGTCTCATAATAACTGCTTTGAAAATCATAATTAAGTGATCACAAGTAAACTGTTTTTCTTTTATTCATTATTGTTCAAAACATTTTTTTTAGTCAAGGGAATTAAAGGATGTACATTTTGGTAACACTTAAGTGGACCTTAAGTCAGTTGAATTCTTATAAAACATGTTTTAGTCATTATTGATGGTCATAGTCATTATCACAGGCTAATAATAGTTCTTTGAATTTCATGTCCTTGAAGTGTTACCAAAATCTGAGATGCCAATTTAAAATAAATGACAACAAACATGATAATATGGTTTGATTACTCTCTTTCTTTTTTTCTGTTAATGATGGTCTGTCAAAAGTTGTATATGCATTTGAGAGAGAGAGAGAGGAACGACACAGGCCGTGGTGTTAATCTGCGTTTGTTCTCTTAACCGTAGTTCATCTGTGGGCGGAGGAAGAGGCGTCCCGAAGGTTTGGTCCTGCTCTTACCCCTGAACATAGCCTAACTGACACAGAGATGCAGGACTAATCAGAAACTAACATCACCTCCCCCTACTGGACTGAGCGGCCAAGAGCAGGCGACGGAAAAAGAGGACGAGGATTGTGACAATGAAGGACATTATCTTATCAAAAGCATTATTTAACGTAAAAGACTTCAAGAGAGAAAAGAAAAAAAAAAGACTAATAAATTGGACAGCTCAGATGGTTTCCTACACGAGCGTTCTCGCTGGATGGAGGGAAGAAGATCTGTTGATGTTTAGTGAGCTGGAAACAGTGAGGGAAAAAAAAAAAAACAATTTTTTGCTTCCTGTGTTTTATGTGTCTTGAATCCTCCCTTGTGTAGCTGATAAATACTTTCTGTGTTTTTAATTGCTTTTTTGACTTTGACCTAGTGAGGAAACGTTGAAGTGCTTGTCCCTCAGAGCAACACATTCCTTGAACCAAGATGGTGGAGAGTTGCCAGTCTCAGAATGAGAGAGTGAGAAACCGTACAGACTTCCCTCTCTCTCTCTTTCTCTCTCTCTCTGTCTCTGTCTCTCTCTCTCTCTCTCTCTCTCTCTCTCTCTCTCTCTCTCTCTGTCTCCCTCTCTCTGTCAGTGTTTCTCACTGCCCACCGAATCTTCACCAGTGTTATTTGTCTGAGGCTTCCTAAACCGTTCCTCTGGACGTTTGGACCAACTCACTACACGTTTGGAGACCAAGCACATCCTTGTCAAAAACTCAGCACACTCTTGGCAGTCAGTGCCTGGACGTCAAAGCAGAAGAGTGACAGTCCAGTGCATTCAGGAAATGGGAACACTGCGTTTAAAAAGGGAAGCTACTGTACGCATTTTTCTTTGAGAACTGGCTCCGTGATTTGACGATTTGTTCTCCTGGTGTGTTTGTGAGACGTTCAGAGCTGAACTCCTGAGAAAGAGGACGCTGTAGCGCTCGAGACAAAAAACCAGCCGAGGTGACGGAAGAACTAGTTTACATCGAGCGCGTCTGATGAAACGGCACGAGCCAAGGAGACTGCGAACGCGCAGCCTGCAGAAATCAAACAGAAACGCGGCCCCTAACCCTACATGCTTTGATCTCAGTCTTGCTCACTTCAAGTACTCTGGTTATGAGATTGTGTTTGTAATATACTGCCACCAATCAGTGTTGCAAAGTGTTACTGACTACTGAAATGGTTTGATGTATTCAATTATTAAAGAAAAAGAAAAGAAAAAAGAAACAAGTATTGTCTAGCCATAGATACAGTCATACGTTGTTGCATTTACAAAGCTAGCTGTTTTAGAGTGTAGGTATTAGATTGGAGTTTTCTTCTCTAGTACTGTAATTTTTGCCTTTCACCTTTGTAAAATACCAATAACATTAAAAGAACAGGAAAAAAAAGAAAGATTGACAATCTTCTTCTGTTGCTGCAAGCGTATAAATCCATACAGTATATATATACCCATGCCTCATGCAAGCAGATACAAACTGAGGTTTCCCCCCTGAAGTATTTTGCACTGTGATAGTAAATGAAAATCCAGTCTATACAGTACGCAGATCGCTAATGGAAAATGAAGGTGCGTGTGTGCGTGCGTGTTTGTGCGTCCCTTGACGTTGTGGACTGATATTCTCTCTAATCTTTTGTGAACTCTGCTGATTTGGTCTGTGTAGTTCAAACTATTTCATCTTATGATGGTCATCTATGTTGCTTTGAGAATCAAATCAATGGACTTCATTGAAGTCATTGTGTGTAGACTGATGCGTTGGAGTCCAGTCTCTTCAGATATATTCTTTAGTTGTCCTCTTTGCAAAAAAAAAAACAAAAAAAAAACACAAAAAAAAACAAAAAAAAAAACCACACATCTCTGAAAATTGAATTTGTTTTTATAGTTTCCAACCAAGGTTATGTCTTATTGTAAATGCTACAATTAAATAAATAAATAAATAAAATAAAAAAGTCTCAAAGTGAAGCTGTTTAGTGAACTAGTTTCAGTAAACTAGTACAGGCTACGGTAAGGTAAAGGACTTATGACAGGGAGGGTCAGTGATAGGAAATGTATTGACCAATCCCTATATACACTGGTTATAGATGAGCACACTTCTGGCTCCCTCCTCTGTGTAGTATAACTGAGCATCTCTCTCTCTCTCTCTCTCTCTCTCTCTCTCTCTCTCTCTCTCTCTCTCTCTCTCTCTCTCTCTCTCTCTCTCTCTCTCTCTCTCTCTCTCTGTCATTCTGGACTAATATATGAGCATTCCACACCTCTGAGCTGTCTTGTGGACTGTATGATTTTCATTTGGTTGCTGTATCTTCATGGCAGATGCTTTGTTTTGTAACTACTGAACTGTACTTATAATGAGAAATAAAATGTATTCAAACTATGAAACACCAGTGTGAACAACTGAGCATTTTTTTTTTTTTTACTACATATTTACAATTTTAACTTTGAACTTGCAAACGTTTTGTGAGGAAAGGGTGCAATAAATATTAAGGTACTAGTAAAGAAATGTATACTTTTACTTTATATTATACTTTGATATAATGTTACAAAAGATTTCTGTTTCAAATAAATGTTTTTCTTTTGAATATTCTATTCATCAAGTATCACATTTTACACAAAATATAAAGCAGCACAAGAAATGAGCATAAAATATTTTTCGTTAGCAGCAAATGTAACATTAGAATGATTTCTGAAGGATCATGTGACACTGAAGACTGTAAAGAGAGTAATGATTCTGAAAAAAAAAAAAAAAACTGAAGCTTTTTCCATCACAGGAATACATTGCATTTTAAAATATTTTTTAAAATAGACAACAATTGTTTTTTTTTATTATTATTATTGTTTTTTATTACTAATTCACAGTATTACTGTTTTGTATTTTTGATCAAATAATTGCAGTCTTGGTGAGCATATGAAACATTTAAGAAATCTTATCGATGTATGTATTTCCATTATGATGTTCATGTATATATATACAGTCTATAATTGTGAGTGGAAAAATCTACCAGCAGGGCGAGACAAATGCACAAAATACACTGAAGATATTTTTAGTGATTAAGATATCTTCTATAATGTTGCTTTTTCAGTAAACATTTTTTTAAGAATATTGGCATTTTACTGGAAAGACTTAATACAATAAGCATAGAGGACTTTTATCGGTTACAGTTATATGATTGAGATTTAACTAAATCATTTTAAACCCAACTCTCTCTCAAATAGAATTGCAGAGACACACACATGGCAACATTTCAGCACACGTGTGAGCTGAGGACTTGTACGATAGACAGCAGAAATGATACATTTCTCTGTCTTCCTGTTTCTCTGCACCCCTGACTCCCATGTTAAGCGTAGTACATGGTGTTAGCTGCAGGGCTACAGGCCTCTGCGTGTGTGTGTGTGTGTGTGTGTCTGACTCGGGAGCAGTGCGGATTATGACAGCTCGCATTACCGGCTGTGTTCCTGCTAACTGTGGCTCTCTACCCTAGGGCTATAGCCGTGTTAATTCCCCAAACCTGAGAGAGCTGGAAACTAGTGTGCCAATTGATGCTCATCCTCTTTTTTTTTTCTTTTTCTTTTTGCCTTTTCTAACTATTTCAGTCAAGACAATACATTCTGTAGTCCATGTGATTCAGCGCTGTGGCATAAATTAGCCTAAATGACCTTTTTTGACTTTCTAAGATCTGATCCAAGTAGAATAAGCAGATATGTCTGCTGTTTCTCTGATGTCATTAATTGTATCAGAGAAACACATATGTGACCCTGGACCACAAAACCAGACACATGGGTAATTTTTTTTTATTTTAATTATGTATACATAGCTGAATAAATAAGCTTCCCATTGATGTATGGTTTGTTAGGATAGGACAATATTTGGCCGAGATACAACTATTTGAAAATCTGGAATCTGAGGGTGCAAAAAAATCGAAACATTGAGAAAATTGCCTTTAAAGTTGTCCATTTATGTTTGCGCTTTTGCTGCATCCACTCAAAAAAATATATTTTTTAATATATTTACAGTAGGCAATTTACAAAATATCTTCATGGAACATGATCTTTACTTAAAGCTACACTGTGTAGGATTTTATCCCATCTAGCGGTGAAATTGTTTATGACCACCAACTGAATATTAGTTTCTAGCCCCTCCCATTCCGAGGGCGTTTTAACTCGTACGGTGGCCGTATTATTTCAAATCTGCCGGCAGTCGTGAGTAATCTCCCCCTCGCATCCGTCACAGTGCCACTGAGTGTAGTCATTATAAAACCGTGAAAGTGCGAAGCTTGAATTTCCAGGTATGTCCCTCTTTGGCTAATGTACTTTCAAGATGGAGGCACAACATGGCTGCCGCCATTCGAGCGACTCGCTCGTATGTATTCTAAATGGCAGATTCTACGCTTACGAGAATACTTGATTAGTTGGTAGAAGTAATTACACATTAATGAGCACATATCATTTTGAAAGAACAAAGTGTTTTTTTGCTAAAAATCAACTTAAAAAATTACACAGTGTAGCTTTAATATCCAGATTATTTTTGGCATAAAAGAAAAGTTGATAATTTTGACCCATGCAGTGTATTGCCACAAATATACCTGTGCGACTGTGCGGTTTTGTGGCCCATGGTCACATATTATTCTTTATTTTTCAAGGATAACCCCTTGAGATGCACCATCTCATTTTCGAGGGGGTCCTTTATATTACAAAGAAACCAGCAACAAAATGGAAAATCATAATTAAAGTAAATACTACACATATAAGCGGAGGATATACCTCTCAAGGACGTTCCCTCTCTCCAGCCCTCTTTCAGAGATGGATTTGCCCCATCACACACTCTCAACGTAGGCCAGTGACAAGCGATAAACTGACACCCTTTGGCAAAGAGGCCTTTTGTGTCAATACCTCAGAGAGATAAGACACTGCTCTCTAAACACATGAAAACCATTCTAAAACGCACATTCACACACCGCAGACTGAGAGAACATTTTCCCATTATAGTTCCGTATTTCATGTTTTTCTTAACCTTTTCCTGTGGGTTAGCGGGGTCTCAGTGGAGGGAAACCTGATACCCTTTAGTCTGATGGGATCCATATTTGTGTTAACCTGCCGTCAAGACCCGGTGAGGGGAGGTGTCCGAGGTCAACGCCTGACTAATTTTTAAACGGATCAGCTACACTAGACCAGATGGAGAAAGGCCTGGACCTAATAAAACTCACATCCTGAAAAAATAACCGTTTCATTTTCCTGAACCCCCTCCCTGTGTCTAGCTTGTCTGGCTGTTGAGTGAAGAAATTGGCGAAAGTCAAGCTATTTCTTTAAGATAGATGGATGGATGAATAGATAGTCAAAGATTAGGTTAATGCATTATCTTATTAATGATAGTCTTTGAAAAATGAGTAACATTGTTCGAGTTTTGGGTAACACTTTATTTTACAGTGTCCTTTTTACACACATGCAGTTACTGTAGTAATAACTATAAATTATGCATAATTACATGCAACTAACCCTAAATCAAATCCCAATCCTAACCCTAACCCTAAAGTAAGTGCATGTAGTTGATTAGTACTCAGTACTTAAATGTATACTTACACTGTAACGCGGACACCTTAAAATAAAGTGTAACCGGTTGTTGCTAAACTTCTTGTTACAGTGTAGTTATACATTTAAGTAATGAGTAATATTAATTAACAACATGCACTTACTATTGGGTTTGGGTTTGGTTTAGTTAATTGCATGTAATGATTCATCATTTACTTTTATTACTATAGTAAGTATAACAAGGAAACTAAAGTGTTACCCGTTACAACATTAGTTGTATACTAACCATTTGTTAAAGGAGAACTCGGCAACTCTAGCGAACTCTAGTCACTTCTTCGCTGATTTTCCCTTTTGTTGTCGCATGTTTTCCACACGAGCTCCCCCTACAGCTGTGGGGGGGCGTATATGTCACAACACGGTCGTAAAAAACTCACTTGCGGCGGCCTCCTCCCCCTCTCTACCGCTGCTCACGTGCGTTTGTTTTGATCGGAGCAAGCCAACTGAATCGTGTGGAGCTTTGTCTACCGAGGTGGGTAATCTGGTAATACATCATACATGCGTGTGTGTTTATGTTGAATTGCCGTAAAGCGATTCGTGTTTCGCGCTCGTTCTCGTTCTCGTTCCCGCTTCTCACGAGACTTCCCATTTCTATTTTGCCGGGACGCTAGTCCCCAAGTTGCAAGGTTGGTTTTCCGCCTGGGAACGCTGGGGGGAGCGGGGAAAGTCACCAGTATCACCAGAACAGGTTGTTTAACCATCCAAATGATTTCTAGACAGTTTTATTAAGTTAAAAAAGTTACCAAGTTCTCCTTTAATGCGGTAGACATCATGAACTAATAATAGACAATAATATTTAACATTAGTTCATGTATTATGAATGTCTTATGAATAAATTAACATTAATCTAAATGAATAAATGCTGGGAAAAGTCAGTTTTCGATGTTAGTTAATGATATCTGATGCATTAATGTTGACGAATTGAGCATTATTCTAAAGCGTTACCTCAAAAATACTAACACCCCTGCATTGACCATTTGATTCTTTTAGATCATACTGTTTCTCCCTCTTGTTTGATGGTCTTGGCTGGTTTAGGCTGGTTTCACAGCACTCAGTTGTAGCGAATCAGCTTACAGTTGGCTTGTTTCATTTTTTTTATTTAATTCATTTATCAATGAAGTATTCATTTGGAATGTGAGTATGGTAATCTTTTAGTCACCATACTAAGTTATCAAGATGATATCTATTTGTATAAGATATATCGATAATTAATAAGGATATACAGGTTTGTGTTTGTGTGCGTACATTTACGTATTGTAAAAGGTATTTCAGCGCATTAGTGTCACTCTGTCTCTGGTGTCATATTTGTGTGAGTGTGTGTATGTAGCTGATGTGTTTAAGAAGGCTGCGCGGCTGGGTTGCTGTGTGCCAGCACTTGTAGCTGGGCAGATGGTGACCTGCGCTTGAACCTCTCTTCTCTCTCATTTGTTCAGCTGGCTTTCATTTGGCCTGCATGCAGGCTGCATACTATAGCAAACGCAATTATTTATTCACACCACCAGGTGGCGCTATAAACCAACTTATAGCAACAATGCTTCTGATGGAGGCTGAACACTGTGATCTTTGAACACCAACACATGACATATAATAGATTACAATCAAGAAATGGATATTACATCAGTAAATCTTGATAGAAATGATGTGAGAGCTTGTGGCAGACATTTTAACATTCAGACCTTATATTTTTGTCCTGCCACTGAGTCAGTCACATGGATTATAGCCTGTTTATACAGTAGCATATCTTGTCATTAAGGGCAACTAAATGATATCTGAGAGAGAATCGCATTGTCTGCAGAGAGAATTGCACTCCATTTTCAATCTGCAGTCAATCCGTAATCAATCTTATCAGACGTTCTTTGACAGGCTTTTCACATTTTTACACATTTTTGCGCACTCTTCCTCTCTCATTTACACGCACGCAGACAACAGTCATCTGTCACCATTCGAGAGCTCTCTGGGCGTCTGGATACACACCGTGTCATAATGCTCATCATCGGCGAGCCCATACAGTCTCACACACATACACGTGCAACTTAACAAGAGTGTGTGTGCGTGTGTGTATTTGCTCAGCTCTCAGGCAGGGTCTTATGAATCGATGATCATGTGGTATAAGAGAGATAGATGGCTCGGAGCTCCGTCTTGTCTCCTCTAATTGTAAAATATTAGTTACATTAGAGTGTGTTGGGTGATTAATGGAACTTATTTGGAGGTGGCCCTTCCTGGCCCTCCCCCCCAAACCCACCCACCCCCCACTGCCAAAGCCTTCTCCACTGACTCCTCCGAACTCAGGGAATTCTCTTACGGCAGACAAATTGGTCCTGGGGACAAAATAGAAAGGAAATGATGAGAAGAGAGAGGAAGATGGAGGTGGACGGGAAATTCAAGAGAAACATATGGAAAGAGTCGTATGAGACTTGTAACAAGAGAGCGAGATATTTTATTCAATTTAACATCTACTTCTGTAGCTTACATGCAAACGGTCATGCGTCTGCATTGAGTCGCCCTCATCGATATTTTCCGTGTCTGCATGGGAAAAGATCAGTATTGGTGTATATAAAAGCTGATGGGAAATGTTATTGATACCTGTGCAGATGAGCACTTAGTCCTGCTGGAGGTCCAGTGACGCTCGGCCCTGCTCCCCTTTAGCCAGCCATTAGAAAACCATGGATCATGTTATGGCTAGCAGAACAACACCTGCTGACCCAGTGCCACACACACCTTCACCCTCTGCCTTTGTTCATATCAGTGTGTCTGTCTGCTTAGTGTCGATGCCTGTGGGAAAGGGAATGTTTTGATTGTCTTTTCAAGTGTGGAGGCCTTAAGGAACAACTGCTTGCCGCAAATATATGCACTTTCATTTTGTATCACTTTCATTACATATTATATTACACACACACACACACATGGTTTTGCTCTCTTTGTGGTGATTCTTCATATAGGCGTAATTACTTTTATACTGTACAAACTGTATATTCTGTCCCCTTACACTAACCTAAACCTACCCTCACAGAAAACTTTTTTATATTTTCAAAAAATATATATTTAGTATGTTTACTAAATAATTTCCCTTGTGGGGAATGATGTGGTGATATTAGGTTTTACTATCCTACTACCCTCTGTTTTATAAACCTCTCTCTCTCTCTCTCACACACACACACACACACACACACACACACACACACACACACACACACACACACACACACACACACACACACACACAGACAGTAGTGGCCAAAAGTGATCTCCGGAGGGAATATTTTTTTTAACGATCATTTGTTAATTTAATGATCATTTGTTATCATTATTTTCAATGTGTTTCATTGTTTTCACAAAATATGAGGAAACTATTTTATATTTTTTTAAATATATATATATTTTTAAATTAAATTATATATATATATATATATATATATATATATATATATATATATATATATATATATATGTTTGTTCTTATGAGGGAAGAACAAAACACTAAACTTGGTTCAGGTATTTATCTGACAAAATTATTTTGGTAAAAAATATATATATTTTAGTATGAATAAAATGTATAGAAAACAAAAAGCTCAGAGGAATACAGCGTACATTGGCTATTACTACATACATAATATTTTGATGATTTTCTCTTGTTTTTGCATGTGTTTTTGCATTTCTTAGTGAGACACCCTGACCAACAATTATGTCTGCGAAATTTGGCATGTTTCATTGTGTAATTAGACTGACTCAAGTATAACTGCGCAATATTCTTACTAAAATGTACATATATGTACAAAATATTTTGTTTAAAGGGTGAAGATAGGCCAGACCACAAACAAACAAAATTACAGTATTTTTTTTTATTAAGTAATCCAAAGGGAATTTTTGAGCTTGCGTCGAGTTTCATCCTCAAGTCCTCCATCACAGACAGTAGGCCCAATATTTTTCAAGCAAGGATTATAAAAATGTGAACTTGAGGGGGAAACTAATTTTTGTGTGTACTTCCTCTATTCATAGTTTAATTTTTGTTTGTTTATTCGCATATAATTACATTTTTGTTATTGTGGTATTTTTACTCAATATATTGCTTGTGAAAGTATACTACTGCATATATTATTATGACAAAATATTTCATTGCTTTTTTTTAAAGAAACACTGTCATGGTGATAATACCACAAATACTGAATAGTAATCATACAGATTTTGTTGTTTTTTGCTAATTTATTTCTACATATATATTTATCTATACTTATATATTTATAGGTTTAGCCTAAATAGTTGAAATTTTATCTTGGATATCTTTGACATTACAGCCGTCATTACCTTTGTCAATTAGATTTACCCATTAACTTAATTGAGTCAGATACAATTAAATTAGACGTACACAAAGGCTGATGTTTCGTGGTTAATTGTAATGATAATGTGTGATGAATGTAACAACAAATGAAATTCTCTATAGTGTGAATAATTGTATTTACTACGATACACAACCTGCTCAGACACTGGGCATATTTTAAGATTATGGATAAGCATTAATACAGATCAGACTTACGCATGCAAACTAGCTGATATGGAAACACATATTTTAAGGAAGACTTAAAATCTGCAGTTTAAAATCGAGCCCCAATTTACATTGTAATATGAACAGTTATGGCAAATGTAAATTTTGGTTCTCTGTGTCCATATATATATATATATATATATATATATATATATATATTATGAATCTGAAATGCATTGGGAATCAGGTATTGAGGGAGTCTTACAATTTGCCGTAGTCTGAATAGCAGGTGTGTGTGTGTGTGTGTGTGTGTGTGTGTGTGTGTGTGTGTGTGTGTGTGTGTGTGTGTGTGTGTGTGTGTGTGTGTGTGTGTGTGTGTGTGTGTGTGTGTGTGTGTGTGTGTGTGTGTGTGTGTGTGTGTGTGTGTGTACAATGATCATGTCTATATGGAAATAATAGATATGTAGCCTATTTATATATAGTAAAATCATAGATACAGTGACTGTCTAAAATGTTTTATTGTAAATACAATTTCTCAGAAAGACATTTTACCTTAAGCATTCTAAATAGTTCAGTGTTCCATAAATGTCAGCGTTATGATTATCCCTGCTTTCCCGTATCAAAGTGCTGATGCATCACTCAGCCATGCTACAGTACTTTTTTATTTTTATTTTTGTCCAGAGTGACCAAATTCAGAGTGAAACTCGTCAGGTACAAGATGCTCTCTTTTCTCTCTCCTTCGCAAAACACACACACACACACACACACACACACACACACACACACACACACACACACAGCATACACACACACACACTCGTAGACATTTATTATGTGTCTGGCGTGACAGCTCAGCACTAGAATGTGCAGCAATATGCTCTTTAGGGAAAGAGAGAAGGAGAGAAGTGAGCAGTACTGCAGATGAGTACTCATGAACTCTTCCTCCCCTGGCCACACAGATACCCACACACAGACACACAGTCCAGCTGAGACTGCCTGACACATCGCTCCCATCACATGATGTATATACTGCCTTTTACCCATGAGCTTTTCTAACTCTTGACCAATCACGGGGTTCTATTCAGACCCTTGCCAGCACCTCTCATGCACTGTCAGTAAAGGAAGTGGTATATTATCCCAAAAATCCTTCCCTTACCTTTCTGCACACAGTTACTCAGATATGTCCGTGTGGGAGAAAAAAAAATAAAAAAATAAAATGAAACACTCTGGGACACTTCAAAGAATTCCATTTGTTCAGAAAAGAGAGAAATGAAGCCAAGTAAGGAAGATTGAAGAGAGATATAGTGGCAGGCGGACTGGGAAATGCATAGCAGAGAAACAGAGAGTATATTAAGAGGTACGCCTGCTGCATCAGTTTGTAATCTAGTTCAGCGGTTAACATGGGACCTGCTTCCCCGGTGGAGCTTTTAGAGTTTGCTTTTGATACATACACACAATGCCAAATCCAAGTTCCCCTGTGTTTTTTTTTTTTTGTGTGTGTGTTTTTTTTAGAGAGTCAGACTACAGCATCATTTCTTCAAACTATTTCCATTAGAGCTGCATTTAGTGCTATATAATCTCTCATAGCTTTTCTTTTCAGTTTGAGAAATATCCATTGTGGTTGAGTAGAGGCTCATTAGCAAAATTCAAAACTGTTCCTTTTTTTTCTTTTTTTCTATGGAAACCTCTTGATATCTATGTGAATGCATTTAAACTTTATAATGATAAAACTTAACTATATTATTACTGAGCACAGTGCAGGTGCAAAGATGTTCAGCTTAGTGCCAGTCCATTGTAGTGGCGTCTTTGCTTCTTTGTGTTTACCGAATCAGAGCGAGTGGATCTGAAGGTGTGATGTCGGTTTTAGTGTGGAATCTTTCTCAGCAGGGTTTTGGGAGCAGGTGGGGAGAGATAGTGCGTAGCGCACTAACGTTGCGGAGGGATTTGGGTGTTTGGAAGCTCTCTTTGCTGAGTAATCTCCCAGCCTTTACAACACGCAGGTTATTACTGGCCGACAGATGGTACATCACTTTTTACTGCTCACACCTTCTGTGGCTTGCGTTCTCCCCAGACACACACTCCCTCTGTTTTTCTTTATTTTTTCCTTCTCTTCCATATAGGTGACACTCAAACACACACACAGAGACAGAAGTTTCCACTCAGATATAAGCACAACGATATGTAACATGCTTCACAGAGCAGAAAAACCTGGCCCAAAAACACACACATGCACAGCTTTGTGTAATTCCTACAGATACAGATTCATTATATTTGAAATATCACAAAGGCTTAGAGTATCACAGAATGGGCATGTTGTTCAAAAACATTTCAAGAACAGAAATCAGTATGGCACTCAGGGTATGACTCAGACGCAGGTGATCTTTGAGCACGTTGACTCTCCACAGGTTTGAATTTTAACATTTATACAACAGTATGTTCTAGTCCTCGATTCTGATTTGTTGAGCACAGTCCAACAGTACTGGGACTTTTCACTGTTTACATCGTGCTGCTTGTCTCTGTCTTTTGATAGACTGTCAGTTTGTGTATTGATGGGTATTTTTCAGTTACTCTTTCTGCAGGTTACATCATTATGCCAGAGGGTGGCGACGAGTGACTGTCTTTATGAGTTAATCATTGATCAGTTTCAGTTTGTTTTTATTTGATAGGGACAGAGCATGTTAATGAACATTGTACAAAATACACAATGTAAACAAGCCGGATTATAGCAACATTGCTAATTTACTCCTCAGTCCCTTGGCAGGTACACACAAAAACAAATACTCAGCACACAACTCTACAAAAAAAAAAAAAAAACAATACCCAAAACAAATTACTAAGAAAAATGTTTACACCTGATTTGTCATAAGCCACTTGTTCTTTAAAAGTGTGATAAGTAGAACATTGTCTTATTGACTGTGGTAAACTATTATAATATTTGCTCCCTATCACAGATAATACTTTCTGACCAAAAGATGTTCTCCTATATGGTACTTCACAATCTCCTCTAATGACAGACCTGGTACCAATACCACCAAAAGATGGTATGTGCATCCAATGGATGTGAAGTGTGTATACTATCCAATTAGGCCATGGGAGAGGATTTGTGAATGTCAGTAAAGTGACCCAACTGACACTGGTAGGTCACTTTACAAAGACAATATGACGAATGTTGGATGTCCGGGTTACATTTATACTACACACATTCAAAATTTATAGAACATTTTTGAACAGTTACAAAGTACTTATTCAAAAGACGTGCCTACACGGAGAGAATGCGATTTCGGATGCAGACAGTTACTTTATGAGTTAGTCATTGAATGATTACTTCAAATGATTTGTTAAAAAACTCTTAATCATTCAGGAATGAAACAAGAGATTGTCTTTATGAGCAAGTCACTGAATCATTTATTCAAAAAACACTGATTCCCTCAAGAACACTATACTACTGTGGCCTTATTTAGAAATATTTTCATTGCCGCTCCAAAAATAAAAGTATGTTGCATCTAAAATCTAAGTCACTCAAAATGAACTTATTGTTTGTTGAACTGTTGTATAAAAGCAATATGACTTTCATCCACACAGAGCGGAAGTGTTTAACTCAGGTGACCTCATTCATATCTACAGTGTGAGTTGAAAGGATGTGAGTGTTTAAACCCTTAATCACCCGCAGAGCGGAAGTCTCTCTCTCTCCTTCAGTATTCCTATCTCGCTCGTTCTCAAGCTGGAGTTACTCACAGTGAGCATCTGAAAGTCATTAAAGGCTCTGCAGTCTGTCAGGTGCCCCCCCCCCCCCCCCCCACACACACACACACACACACACTAAACATGCAGTATTCCTCCCAAACAAAGCCACACACATGCAGAAACAGACATTCATGACATGCTCATGAGCTATTATTTTTCTAAGACATGCCACACATACACAGGGACACATGCTCGAGTGTGTAAACACACACACAGTAAAAATGCTGAAGCCCTGCAGGTTCTTTCTGCTGCGTGGGGCAAGGGATTCGTCATGTGCTGATGAGCTGTTATAATAATATATGAGCAAATCACAAGCATTCTGCAAATTAATCATTTTTCCTCCTCAGCACCCTTCTTCCCGCTCTTTCTCTGTCACACACACATACACACTCTTTGTTACTGAGCGTTGGACAGGGTGACTTCTCACAGACAGACAGAGGTGAGAGGCAGCATTCTTTCACAGATGGTAGCTCTGGCATCAGATGGAATTTATATAAGACTGATTTTGATTACATGCCAAAGCACCTCCATGTCTGTCTGTGTGTGTGTGTGTGTGTGTGTGTGTGTGTGTGTGTGTGTGTGTGTGTGTGTGTGTGTGTGTGTGTGTGTGTGTGTGTGTGTGTGTGTGTGTGTGTGTGTGTGTGTGTGTGTGTGTGTGTGTGTGTGTGTGTGTGTATGAGTGACGAGATAAGAAAAGGAGAATGAAAAGGAGAGCGTGAGAGGGCAAGATCAGGTGGCACCACAAGAGGGAGCATTAGACGTGTCTTCAGAAAGGATGGAGATGAGGTATAAATACAGACTAGATTCAATGATGTTAAGATGTGTTGTGTATAAGAGAGAAAACGAGTGAACTGAATGAATAAATGTGATTATTTATACTATTTAAATTGTTGCAATGATAGACGGTGAGAAGGACAATGATGGAGTGATAATGTGGAATTTGCAGGAAGTGGGTGTTGTCATCGGTTCTCCCCCCTCCTCTCCTTCGCCCTCTGATCTCCACATATGAGGCCTTCAGGGGTTAATTAGGCAGGCGTGATAATGGCACACTGCTGAAAATAATAGAACTCTTTCGCACTCTTTTTCTCTCTCTATTTTGAGACAATGTTAAAAAATGATGGAAAGGGGTAAGAGGAAAAAAGGGTGTTGGAGATAAAAATCACCTGTCATTTCCATATGTTGTTTTGCAAAGCTTTGTATGTATAGAGGTGCAAATGTGTTCATGTGTGTTTTTTGGCCATGGAGCATTCAAAAGATTTATTGGTCATTGGTAACAAGTACATTGGAATTTTTACTCACACAGGACTCACAGTTTCGGGAAACAGAATGAAAAAAATGTGGAAAGGACTGACACATACTGGAGAAAGAGAGAGAGAGAATGGAGGAATAAAAATCCTCATACTAGCTCATGTCACTTGGCACCTTAGTTGCAGTAAATGTGAATCACAGGAGAGCTATGAAAAGAAGAATGAGAGAAAGAAAGAGGGA
This sequence comes from Scardinius erythrophthalmus, assembly GCF_964197995.2. Lineage (NCBI taxonomy): Eukaryota > Metazoa > Chordata > Actinopteri > Cypriniformes > Leuciscidae > Scardinius > Scardinius erythrophthalmus. The sequence continues at coordinate 46,102 of NW_028296405.1, forward strand.
ACAAGAAAGAGAAAGAAAGAGATGCCATCACTGCTGACATTCATGATTATGATGTTTGCCTATATGAGGACATACCTTGGACTTTTATTGTTTTTAAGTAAAGGTAATCATAATTACTACAGATTACTACAATTTTAGAAATAAAAAAAATATGTATTTCTTAAATTATTAAAAATGTGTATCTTTATTGTCCCTGGATGTCCCCAAATGAGAGGTTTTGTCAGATTTAATGAATGTATGGGGACAATTGTCCCCCAGTATAAACACAAACACACAGGCTTGTACTCATATGTTTCTCATTAACTTCTGTTTTTCTTTAATTAATCCTAAAAATAATCAGCACACCCTATAACCCAATCCCTTACTGTCAACATTTTGATTTTTTTTTTGATTGCAAGATATCAGAGACAATATTTAACCCATTATGAACCCTTTACATTTATGCATTTAGCAGACACTTTTATCCAAAGCGACATTTACATGCAGTTCTTGCTTTCCCTGGGAATCGAACCCATGACCTTGGTGTTGCAAGCGGCAACGCTCTACTGTTTGAGCTATAGAAAGCTACTGAGCTCTCTCGCTCGCTCTCTCTCTCGCTCGCTCTCTCTCTCTCTCTCTCTCTCTCTCTCTCTCTCTCTCTCTCTCTCTCTCTCTCTCTCTCTCTCTCTCTCTCTCTCTCTCTCTCTCTCTCTCTCTCTCTCTCTCTCTCTCTCTCTCTCTCTCTCTCTCTCTCTCTCTCTCTCAAATGTATTAAAAATGTTGCTTTAATATACACCGAAGTGTTAATATTTGTGTGTTATGTTTTAGAGATTAAATATGCTAAAATAAGAAAGAGATGAATTTGAGTAAAATGACAAAAAACAAACTTGCTGTAGTGTACTAGCATGGCACACACATGACACACTGTAATCTTTGCCCATAAAATCTACTATTCTGTCCCCTCTTATTTTGTCATTTGGAACTAGCAGCAACAAGCCGAAATTGCCCCAATTAGTTTTTAAGTAATCGGGGCAACTATTATGGGAAACATTTTGAGAGGGGACTCAATGTGTGTGCTCTTTTTGATATAAGAAAAATGTGCCCTCGAAATATGATTCATTCTTGCCAATTATTTTGATCACCAAATAGGCACCCTGAAGGGGCAGTATTATCTCACTTTGAAAAGGGAAGCTGGAGGAAGCTTTCTGGATGAATACCGAGGGCTGTGACAGAGGTTACATGTCAATAGGCATTGGTTTTCTTTTTTGTTTGTCTCTGAGGCCTGTTCATCATTTACCTGGAGTCCTGTCACAGCCACAGTGAGCACAATGCTCTCCTCCCAATATTCCTCTGAATTTCTGTATTTATTCTGTTTATCCCATGTACAGAAAATGTAGATTTCCTTTTTAAATGGGGTTGAAAATCACCCCATTCCGTAGCCAGTTGGACCAATCTCTGACAACGGCCAGCTCCCTCTGTGTTTTCCTAAACAGCCGCCACTTCAGGAAGAGACAAGATAGGGGAGAAGAAAAGAGAGGAGAATAAAAATGAAAGAAAGCTGACTTACAGTTGGTGACACTGGTGGCATGAGAATATGCTGCCTCTCCGACTTAGCGCAATGTAAGGGAGTGTGAAATTAAAGTGCGTATGAATGAAGCGGCCGGGATTGTGCATCGCCGGCTTGCTTATCAGACAACTGGAACATCGAAAGCTCTAAAACTTGTAGCAATCCCCTTTGTACCGAGGCCTCAGCAGACATTGTAGTATTCGAAAGCCACTGAGACTCCAAAGCCAAACACAAAGTGCTAATAAATCCTTCTTTTTTTGGGGCCACACACGCATATTTAAGCAGTCGAAGATACACACACTTACTTTGGGGATGCGTACATTTTTCACGTTGTGTTGCGGCTACACCTTTAATGCAGCCACTTTACATTCCCCACACCAACGCGGCTGCTATTTTAAACCGCCATGTTAATTTGATTTAGTGCTTTTCAAATTGAATTGAGAAAAATGTAGAGCAAATGTACTGTTATTAATGTTCTAAAGTATGTGTAGCTGAAAGTGCCTGGCTTTGCTCTAAGTGGATGGGCCCGATAAGAGAGCCAGATATGATAGGCACGTAATCTGCATTCCTCAAACAGACTTGTGTGGGCTATTAAGGGTCATTGTGTACAATGCACCGATGATCAGATCCAATCTCTTAAACAGCTGTACTTGCTCTAAGCTGAAAAGAGCACTTTCAAAGTTCTGTAGGATAACGCACAAAGAAAACGTCTTCACATGAAGAGCAGAGATTGTCCGCAAGGAAATGCTTTTGATACATACTGATGTATCAGAAGATTAAACTTCCATCTTGTGGTGGTTGTAACGGAGTACCTTACAAATACTAAACACAAGCGTTGTGTGGACCTTCTGATTAAAATTTGGCACAATATGTTGAATTCTTTTGATATTGTCAGTGTACAGGATGTTAATGTCGTTGATTTCTTTCCCAGGTCATGGAGGTCAGAGGCCATTCCAGTGCCGCTACTGCCCTTACAGTGCCTCTCAGAAAGGGAACCTGAAGACCCACGTGCTGTGTGTTCACCGCATGCCCTTTGACAACAGCCAGTACCCGGACCGACGCTTTAAGCGCTCTCGCATTGACTCTGATGTCTCCGGGAACTCGGAGGATGGGAATCTTCCCTCCTCCGGCCAGGTGAACACAGGAGAAGGTATTTCTGGTGATGCTCCTCGTTCTCTTGAGTGACGGTGCGTAAAACTTGATCCTTTCTAAGGATTTCTAAGGCCCTTCAGAGGTTTGAAGTGATAATGACACAACATCATGCAAACATTCCCACTGCATCCTTCTAAAAGAAACGTGAAGAGATTTAAAATACTTCTCAAAAAAACAACTAGTATTCCATAAGTTGGGGATCATAAACTCCCAAATCGAAACACTTCAGCCTCAGTAATGTTCTGTGAAGCACAGGATAGAGATGATGAAGTAGAGAAACCTGAACCATATTTCTGATGAGTCTGAAACTAAATACAAGCCTTTTATTGGAGTTGCCTGAATTGTGCATTGAAGAGACATTACTGAAGAGGGGAAAAAATGACAACGTTAAAAAAAAGACTGTCATTAAATTCCGTCTTTTGTCCCAAAAATAATGCTTTTATCAGAAAAACGATCCGCGCCAACGATTTCGCGACAGTTGGAAGGGATAGAAAGATGGAGGGGAGCTGTTGAGCACACCCTTCAAGAACATGACACCACCAGTGGCCATTTGCCCAGCGCCGCTGACGCACAGGGATGGAGTGAGCGGACGGAGGGATGTGGATGGTGAAATGGGGGGGTTGGGGCGTTTGGTGCCAGCCTGACTGGAGCTGTCATCACAGAGGAAATCAATTCAACCCCCCTCCCACGCTGCTTCCATTCAACCACCCCCCCCCCCCTCCCCCTCCCCATTTCACCTCTCCTCACTCTTTCAGAACACGTCAAGAGAAACCTTAGTCGCCTGAACAGCCGGGCCGCAGAAGGGTCGGTCGACGACTGTAGCACTTCCTATCAGCCTCCCTCATTCCCTCCCTTCCTCCTTGTATTTCTACTATGAAGTAGAAAAATAAATAAATCAATCAATGACGGCCAATAACATTGTATAATAATCAGTGGATAGATTGTTTTTTTCTTCTTTTTCATTGTTGTGCAGTTTTAGGATGTAATTTGTAAGTCACTTGAAGTGACACAACTGAATGGCGGAGACACATTAAATGTGCTTTATTTCCATTCAACACTTCTTAAAGATTAAAAAAAATGAAATTTTGTTGTTCTTGAAGAAGGTGCTGCTTTCCTTCTAACTGGTGGACTTCCGTACAGTATGTAACCAAGAAGGTGAATATGTTATTTGCTAAGTGTGACTTGGAAATAATATGAAGAAACCGTAGCGTTTTTCTGGGGTTTATTGACCCGCAGCGGGACTACCTTCTTTATAGAGCTCTTGAGAAAGCAGCACTATGAGGGCACTGTAGATATGAAGTATATAGATTATAGATAATCACTTCTCTGCTACATGTCTGTAATCTAAACTTCAGGATGGCATTTATTGGGTTTGTTTGTTTGTTTTTTATGTTTTGATTTCCCTAATAATCTTTACTTTTTTATGTTTCTTTTTTTTTTTAATGCCATGAATCATCATGGCCTCATTTTTTTGAGTGCATTTGTTGTCCTGAATGTTCCTCAACTAAAATAGATTAACAATACAGGCAGTTTGGATCCTCTGAAATCAAGCCTCTTAAAGAACAAAATAAAGTGTATCAACTTTCATTGTACTTCCTTTTATTAAAGGCTAGCAGGGGTTAGAAGGTAAACAAGTATGGTAGCGGGTTAGATGCAAGGGTGTTGGGGGGTGGGGGGTGGATATTAATGTTTTGTGATAAACAGAAATGATCCAGATTTTAAGAAAGTCAATATCTTCCCGCTCAGCACAGGGAAGCTCAGCACTTAAACCCCAGGGCCTTACGGCTGCTCTATTCACGCCGGGAGGAGTTTAGAGGACTCACAAATACCCGCCACACTCCTCACTAAGCAGTAAATAAAAACATAAACCCTTATCAGAGCCCTAAGTCCACAACATCTCGAGAAAAAAAGAGGGAAAGATAAAGAGAAGTTGAAAGTGGTCTAGAAGTGGTGCACAGAGATTTTACAAGTTCAGAAAAACAGTAGAGGTTCCGAGCAATGATTCTTTAATTCACCATAACGCAAGAAGATACTAACGTATTTTATTTTTGGTCTGTTCTTTGTTGTTGCTCTTTTCTTCTTCTTTTTATTAAGATAGTTCTCACTGCCTTAAATCGAGTTGATAAATTTAATACAACTATTTGTATGAGCTCTACTGGAGGGGCAACGTTTGAAATTAAAGACATACTTTCTGACTGCATTGAGCTTTAGAGGTTTCAACGCAAACTGTGTTTTCTGGTGACTGTCAGATGTTTGCTTTTCTTGTATTTAAGTGTGCGCACTCCAACATAAGTATATTAGAATAAATAAACTTTAAAAAAGAGAAAAAGAATAAAGGCAAAACAAAAAAAAAAATACAATAATAAAGGCAAAAAATAAAAAGACATTCCATTCATAGCACTTTTTCTTACATCTGACCTATTGGATCATGTTTGGAGCTCCGAGACAGGCAATAATTATTTTAGCGACACTGGAACTTTTTTTTTTTTTTGTACTGTATAGTGATTGTCCATCCCATAATTTCAGGTGCTAATGTATTCACGTTATACTCCCACCTCCACCCCCCAAAAAACACCATTATTTGTATCATTATTATTATTAGTAGTAGTAGTAGTAGTAGTAGTATTCCAACTCCACTCCACTATAAGAATCTGTAACCATGTCATTTCACTGGTACAGCCATTTGCATATTTTAGAGCTCTACAATATTGTGCTTCTTGGGAAAAAAAATAAAAAATAAATAAAATCATGTCAGTTTTCTTTCTCTCTATGCTATTCTATTGTATGTGATCATGAACATTATACTGTCCAACATTCCTAAATGAAGAATATTTCTATATCAGAGGATTTGCAGAGGAGGCTAGAGGATTATATTGCTACTTATATGCTTTTAACAAGTAGATGACTTGTTATTGTATTTAAGGATTATTCCTGGTCATTATTTATTGTCACACATCTTTTTGACAAAAGAAGAGAAAATAAGTATTCTGATGAACTATCAAGAAGTTGTTTTTATTTCAGCAATGGCTGTTTTCTTTCTGCTGTTTAGAAGTTCTAATGTCTTTGAAGCAGTACAGTTTTATCCAGTGTTTTACGCAATAAAACCTCTACCTCTTAAAACAATGACTTTGTCTCAATAATTTGTGTCTTTTCCTAGTTCTACCAGAAAGACTCGGGAGGCAAAATAACGTAACAAGTATGCATTTATTGCATACTTTGCATACTTGCAGCCCAGCAAGCAAGTATTATGATATAAAGTTCTTTGGCGTAGGCCCCGTCCGTAGCTCGCAATCCAAAGGTAACGGACTCTGCATTTCCTGCCTGAAGACGAAGGCATGGGTGTAGCCGACCCCCTGGGAGGTATGGGCAGGGACCATCCTGGGTGTGGTGGGGAGGATGGAGGTGAATGTTGGCATCAGCATCTGCGAACTCAGACATGTTTAAGTACTGATCTTTTATACTACAAGTAGCCTTTTAGAACACGATTGGTTAGATGTGAAGGTAATAAGTGACGTAACAATTGAGTCTTCCCGGCAGAACTTACGTTAAAGCTTTCATTTCAGTCATTTCAATATCCTTTTTGCAGAAAACCACAGATCTTTGTCAAAAAGCATTTAAAACCATTTGCATTCCTTCATGGCTGCCACTGTTGGCCATAACATTTACGGATAGTGAAACAAAAAAAAAAATAGTCTGTTGATGTGTGGCACCAAAGAGAGCCGTGAACAGCACTAAATGAAATCAAATGGCTTTCATAAACCGTAATGAGCACCACCTGTAACACTGAGACCCACAGAGTCATCAACACAGGACACATGCAAAGATATAAGTGTTAAAAATTTAACACTGACATACATGCCTTTATGCCTTCTTCTCTGTGTATGTATAATATAAGATAACCAACGCACTGAAAACGGTGGAAAAACAAGAGGAAGCTCAACACACAGCCCTTGAATCTAAAACGTCCCCAATGCATGCTCGTTTTACTGTTAATGGAGAAATACAGTGTGTGGCATGTTTAATAGGCTTTATTTTTATTATACAACACTGAATAATTAACTCTGAGGCAGAGTGTCACATAGATTTATCTTTTAATTAAAATTGCGTGGTTCACGCATATTTGAGTGGTAGTCCAAATAAATGCAATATCCAAATTTATGTTTTGTTTATCCTCCTGTTAATTATCGAGAGATTGTTCGCTCTATAACCCTTCATATTTTCCCTCTCCTCGCACAAAGTTGGGAGGTCTGCATCACAACTAATAAAACCTTCCAGTCATATTTTATTAATTTATAGGTCATTCTACAAAAAAAAAGAAAAGAAAAAAAAGGAGGTGGATATTCACAACAAAGGTGAATATTATGAATCTGTCTCTTTCAAATAAACCCAGATATCACAGTAAGTAAAGTCAAAATGTATTTAATTCACACAGGATTATGGGTCGATGATGTCAATGACAAAGTAAACAGAAAACCAATAGTGTAATTTATTAATATGTAATTAGTTTACACTTTCATCTAGTCTCTCTGTCTCTTGAAAAAAAAAAAAAACATAAACTTAATTTTACACTGTGTTTATTAGCATTATTAATATCAGTATCTATTATTTACGGAGCATTATGTGTTTTTCTTTTTATGGTTTCTGTCTCTTTTTGCTAAATATTTATTTTGTAGTCCACTTTATCTGTCCATATATATAGGAGACATAGATTAAGTGGATTATATAATAAATATTTCAAAAAAGAAATAGCTGTATATATTGTGTGTTTTTTAAAAAGCACGATATAAATAAACTTGATATACAGTAATGACTGGTTAACGGGATTTCTTTTGATTGTTTCTCTTTCATTTCTTTATTTAAATACTATAGTACATTACATACAGTGATCAAGGTTCTCATCTTAACATGACCTCTTTTATCTGTATTCAACCCAGCTCTGTGAGTTTAAACAGGTGATCTGTGGTGTTATGTGTTGGTAGGGGCAGGTCTCTCATTGCTCTAATCCTCCACTGCTGTTCTGAGATCAGCCCCTGCCGGCCCCTCCTGAGGCTGCAAGCTCTTAATTATGTCTGTTTTGTCAGGAGTTGGCAAAGGCCATCATTTGAACCTGCGGTCGCCCAATTATATTCTTTTTTACGAATTGCAGGCAAAGACGGCCATTTTGCATATCCACGCTCCCCTGTCATTATTGATACTCTCTCAGCAGAAAAGGGGCGTGTTACCAGCCTGTTAAATTTTCCGCTCATGTTCATTATGGGACCTTCGTCTTATAGGTAGGCTTTCATCAGCTCGCCATAATTAGCGCCAGTAAGACCCGCAGCCATCACGTAATATTCATGAGCCAAGTGTGGTTGCAGAGATAATACTAGAGCCAGTCCGAGAGGTGTTAGTGTGATAGGCAAACTCAAACATTGCCGACTAACTGAGATTTGGAAGTGTTCAGCTATTGCCAGGAGATCATATTTACACCATTTTTCGATATAGTCAAACAACGGATTTTCAACAAACCTACATACATTTGAGGATATCACGAAGCTTACAAAGCTCAATGCTATGATACTTACAACACTATAGTCACTTGAGTCCGTCCACCACAGACATCCCCAGAGCAAAACAATGAGTAATGCTAACTACTGGAACTTCCCCAATACCAGGGAAAGATCCCCGATGAGACCCCACATTATGTTACGTCCCCTAGTGGCGTGGATTTATGAAGAAGACTTACATAAAAGAAATGAAGCACTCTTAGGCTACGTTCAGACTGTTAGAACAAATCCAAATTTTTGTGCATATCCGATTGAAATCTGATCAGAATTAGCTAATGTGAACAGCAAAAACTCACATGAAATGTGAATCCCAGCGGCTACACATTTCCATGTTGTAAAATTCAAATAATACAACATCTCTATTGCAAACCCATCCATGTTGCGGTTGTTGTTGTTTTTGACGTATTCCTACCAATGCAACGTCATTGCCATAGAAACCAATGCAGATAATCCAGAAAACGAAAGAGCTGCATGGACACACAAATCGGATCTGAACAGTTGCGATACACAGTGTGGACATCAATAATTCTTTAATTTAATGTAAAGCTGTGATTTGCGGACATAAAAACATAGTTGTCATTTCATAAAACACAAAACATATTAACTTATTTACTAGTATATACAACTATGAAAAAACAAAACAAAAAAAAAACAGAAAAACACAGCAACTAAATAAGGGGAGGGAACAAAAGCCCTCACATAAATCAGGTGTGTTTTTGTGTCTTATTACCGCCTTGCATTAAACTTCCCATAATTACTTACAATAGGCTTTTCTGTAAGTCTTTGTACAGATGGTTTTTAGTCTCCCTGTTTATATTTGCACCTCATTTTTAGCTCCTGTGAAGATCTCTGCTTTTGTAGTGGTGAAAATATTCTCAAACAGTCTAGCAGCATTTGTTTTGGTGAGCACAGTCTGAGCATGCTCAGATTACACCAGTGAGAGAGACCACAAAACATGCTCACTCACCCCTACTGAACTAATGGACCGGAGGAGACACTACCATCGATGAGTCTAAAACGCAGAAGTCCTCCATATGGTTCTGCTGTGAAAATGTTTAATTGTGCTTTGCATGAACACTGGGTATTTCAGAAAACTGTATTAAGATGCGATGCATAAACAGGCATATTAAGTTGAAGCTAAAACCAAATCCAGACGTTTATCGCAACGCTCTATGTATAATGTTAAATAATTATCTGCATTTCTTGTTTTTCAGATGCCCAAAATGTCACCCCCGTGGCGCATGTGCTCTGGACCCTATAAAACAGCATAGTTAAAGAGAACGCCACTTGCTCCCTTTCTCCAGCCTTTTTGTGCTTAGCCGAGCAGCTGGCGTGTGAAGAGTTAACTCTGCGAGATAAAATATAAGATCTGTTTGGCCTGCAGATATCCATTAAAGGACAGAATGCTCTTTTCTATCACAGCGCAGACGCCAGATGTTCTCCTCCATTTCTAATCATTGCAGATGTAATGGGGTAGAATGCTGCAGTTTGTGGCTTCACTGGCCAACCCAGTCTCACGGCAGTTCGTGACATAGTCACGAAATTTAATCTATTGATTCGTGTTCGTGGACACGATTTTCCCCATTTTTTCGTGTCACTCAGCACGACTTTCAATCTAATGTATTTCAATGGGACGTATTTTTCGTGCCTGCACCACGTTTTTCTTTCGAGAGCACAGTATTGTTTTTTTTCTCAATTGTTATTCATTTTGCAAACTTTAAGAGCTACATTACTCAATATTTAATCAATAGATTTTAATCCTCGTTTTTATTGCTTTATATTCGGTAGGCTACTCAACATTAATCTATTTATTCGTGTCCAAGGGCACAAATATCCTTATTTTTTTCGTGTCACTCAGCACGACATTCAATGTATTTCAATGGGACGTATTTTTCGTGCTTGCACGTCTTTCTTTCGAGAACACACTATTTTTTTTCTCAAATGTTTGGCTATTCCTTTTGCAAAATTTAAGGGCTACATTGCTCAACATTTAATCAGGAGATTTTAATCCTCGTTGTATTGTAGCCTATTCGGTAGGCTACTCAACACGAATTTATTCGTGTCCAAAGGCACGAATTTCATTTTTTTCGTGTCACTCAGCACGACTTTCAATCTAATGTATTTCAATGGGGCGTATTTTTCGTGCTTGCACCACGTTTTTCTTTCGAGAGTTGTTTTTTCTCAATTGGTATTCATTTTGCCAACTTTAAGGGCTACATTACACAACATTTAATCAGGAGATTTTAATCCTTGTTTTTATTGCTTTATATTCGGTATAGGCTACTCAACATGAATCTATTTATTAGTGTCCATGGGCTCAAATTTTCTTCTTTTTTTCGTGTCATTCAGCACGACTTTCAATCCAATGTATTTCAATGGGACGTATTTTTCGTGCCTGCACCACGTTTTTTTTTCGAGAGCACCGTATTGTTTTTTCTCAATTGTTATTAATTTTGCAGACTTTAAGGGCTACATTACACAACATTTAATCAGGTGATTTTAATCCTCGTTTTTATTGCTTTATATTCGGTATAGGCTACTCAACATGAATCTATTGATTCGTGTTCATAGGCACGAATTTCCTTCTTTTTTTCGTGTCACTCAGCACGACTTTCAATCTAATGTATTTCAATGGGACGTATTTTTCGTGCCTGCACCACGTTTTTTTTCGAGAGCACGGTAGGCTATTGTTTTTTCTCAATTGTTATTAATTTTGCAGACTTTAAGGGCTACATTACTCAACATTTAATCAGGTGATTTCAATCCTCGTTTTTATTACTTTATATTCGGTATAGGCTACTCAACACAAATTGATTCGTGTCCATGGGCACGAATTTCCTTCCTTTTTTCGTGTCACTCAGCACGACTTTCAATCTAATGTATTTCAATGGGACGTCTTTTTCGTGCCTGCACCACGTTTTTCTTTCGAAACACAGTATTGTTATTTTTATTTTTTTTTGTGATTCATTTAGAAAACTTTAGGGGCTACTTTGCCCATCATTTAATCAGGAGATTTTAATCCTTGTTTTATTGCTTTTTAAATTATAATCGGTAGGCTACTCAACATTGTAAACCATCGTCAGTGCTTCCTTACATTAAAAAAATATGTATATTATTCCTGAATGCGAGTGCAAAGTTGAGTTACGGCTATTGCTTCTAAATATTCCTGTTTCTTTGCTGAAAAATACCGGTTTTCCATCGGTTTGGCGTGTCAAATCTAACAGTAACTACATTTCCCACGAGCCTTATCGACCGTTACTATGGTGATGACGACAGATAAAACTGAGGACCCGCCACCGATTCTCTTTTAATGATATCCTCATCTTTTTTCAACACACACGCGAAAGTGTGCTTGATAATTCAACAATACTATGTGTTATGGCCATCAGTTTTATTTGTTTCCAGTATTACCCATGATCATCAGCTTCCGTTGCTATGGAGACGGAGCCAGCCCGCCCTGTAATTGGGTGATTTCTTCAGTGATTTCTCATTGCGCTCAAACCACTTTCCAGGTAAGTTGCTAGGCTCATTCGTACGTAACGATCACGTTTTGCTATAAATAATTGATGCATTTGCCATATTAGATTCACATGATTTACACGTTAGGGCAACGAATTAAAGCCCGTCCAAGGTTTGCTCATTATCAGAAAAAAATCCTGTGAAATTAGGCTTGCTAAATGGATAGCCAACTTCAACATGCTAACTCTAACGTTAGTTATCTAAAATATGTAATTTTCTCTCGATCATCGTGGTTCACCCACAGTGTCACTGTAATGTGTCAGTAATAACAATATTATCACTTGGTCTAAACTTATACTGCACATAACGCTGCCTTTTAATCTGGGATGTCGAACCCCAGGCACATGTTACGCGCGCGCGCCTTTAAAAAAAAATTACGCGCACAGGAAATAGGAGCAACGTGAATCTGTATTTATTTATTTTAAGTATTTATAAGAAAATGGGAATCACTCACTATTAGGGTCATTAATAGGGTACATAAACACTACATAATCAACATTTTCTGTTGTTCTCCATGCAGATCCTGTCAAACACATCACCTGTCCGAACCTATAGCCACACCTGATTTCAAAACCCAAAGGCACTTTTAAGAGCCAACCTCAATCTCTTCTTTATTTTCTATATCTCACATTCTCTCTGTTCTCAATATCTATATTTCTCTCTCCATCTATCTCACAGTCTTTATCTATTGCTCGTTCTTTTCTCTCTGTCTGTCTTTGTCTACTTGTCTCTTATCCATCTTTGTCTGTCTGTCTGTCTGTCTGTATCTGACTGTTATAATGCCGGGGGGGTCTACAAAAAAGAACTGCCCTTTTTGTCAGGGCATTTTATTTTGTGCACAAAAGGTCTGTTCACACTGTAAAAAGGAGCAACCTCAGAAGCAGCGCCTCAAGAAGAAGCTTCAGAGGTTTGATGAGAAGCGAGATGAATGGGTGGTTGGTCGTAAGAAAAACCACAACATTGCATCCATCAAGGATGAAGCCAATATCCTGGTACGTACAATTTCATACATGACATTAAACTTTCCAGATCATCTAGGAAGTACATTCAGTGGTACCATTTGTTATTAAGTGAGCATGCCAGCGCAAGGTCAGAAAGACAGTATTTTTTGCCAATATAGATAAAGTTAAATTATTTTTTTCTAATGATACTTTGTCCTCCCTGTGTCATCAGAACTAATTTAAAAGTACAATTTAACTATCAAATTTGAAGGTAGATGTAATTGTGATTTTTAGTTTTTATTTTAGTGGTAGGCTAATACCCTAAAGTAAACACATCTTCACCATAACACATCACAGACCTTAATGATCTACCAGAGCAAAATTTGAACACACAGCAAATATAATTGATACTCAGGAATTCTTGAGTTCATAACAAATACAGGCATGTATTGTGACAGAATTGCAATATAATAATCAAACTTTCTTATCGAGTGGATGAGAAATAACAAATGAACTGCATTCATACTGTACTACTCAAAACAACAATGTGCACGTGTCAACTGTAAATATGTGCAGCATTCACCCATTTGGTCATGTTATCACTAAGGTTCTGCCTTTTTAAAATAAATCTTTAGATTGTCATTGTCCAGTTGCACAATGGCTACATAATCTTATCAACGTAGGTGCAAAACCCAAGCTCCTAATATTACAAAAAGTTATATTTTAACCTTATTTTCTATATATATTTGTTTTTTTTGCTTCTACTGTATGAGCCTTCCTGTTTGCACATACTTGGTTTTACAAAAGCAAAACTCACTATTAGGTTAAAAATCCTGAATGGCAGTAACCTGGATGCTGTCATTAATAATGTTATATTTTCTTAATAATTAATATTCCTAGTTATTTTTTATGTTGTTTTTCTATTTCATTAAACAGCAAAAATACACAATGTTGTCATTGCAGCTTGAGAAACTCCATGCCATTGGATACAAGCCAGTTCTGCTTCTTGGAAAGGAGAACAAAAAAAAAGAAATGAAGTGTGAAATATTAACCCCTCGCTGCACCCTCTCCGCCTATGCCCAGGACTACCTTCAGAAGATAGGTTCATTTTATGAATACCTTTGTGAAGGTGAGATGCATGCACTGTATCTTAAAGTCACAGTTCACAATTTGTGTTGAGAGCGCAAAAGATTTTATTATCTTAAAGGAGATTTAACATTGAGCTTAATTTTTTGTAAATCACAAAAATCTGGACATACTAATTGAACACATGAAATTCGCAAAGACACGTTTTGGTTACTGGGTCAATGAATTAAATGATAATATATATATATATATATATATATATATATATATATATATATATATATATATATATATATATATATATATATATATATATATATATATATATATATATATATATATATATATATATTCAATAAAACAATATCAAGGACGGCGCTAAAATGTAGAGCATTACCAGAAATAACACAAAGAAAAAGAAAACAATCAAATGTTGGCTGGATACACCAAAAACTTACACTGCTACTAACTTTGAGGCATAACCCAGACTGTAAACAAACATTATACTTGTCATTTTTTGAATAGATATTATGAGCAGTTTGGGTTTTATTTTCCCGACTTAAAGATATATTGTATTGGTTATAGTCATTGGAAATCAATCAAATATATTGCAGATATCTAATACATCCAGTTGACACTCAATAGTTCTCCTGCAATCAAAAGTGCCTTCAAATCTGGTTGGGCAAAATTTGGACTAGGCCTATATGATTCAAACAGATTAAAACTTAAAACAGGTACAGATCAAGCTTATGGTTAACCTCTATGTTTTAAATAAGCAAAACACAACACTTGTTTAACTTGCACAGGTTGGACCCAGGATTCCAGTGGCAATGATGATCAGCTGATTACGCTGCATCTCACACCCTGTGACCCATTGGAGAACAAGCAACCGGAAGAAGGTGAGCAGGCGAGCCCCGTGGAGGGGCAGGTGGATCAGGCGAGCCCCGTGGAGGGGCAGGTGGAGCAGGCGAGCCCCGTGGAGGGGCAGGTGGAGCAGGCGAGCCCCGTGGAGGGGCAGGTGGAGCAGGCGAGCCCCGTGGAGGGGCAGGTGGAGCAGGCGAGCCCCGTGGAGGGGCAGGTGGAGCAGGCGAGCCCCGTGGAGGGGCAGGTGGAGCAGGCGAGCCCCGTGGAGGGGCAGGTGGAGCAGGCGAGCCCCGTGGAGGGGCAGGTGGAGCAGACGAGCCCCGTGGAGGGGCAGGTGGAGCAGACGAGCCCTGTGGAGGGGCAGGTGGAGCAGACGAGCCCTGTGGAGGGGCAGGTGGAGCAGACGAGCCCTGTGGAGGGGCAGGTGGAGCAGACGAGCCCTGTGGAGCAGACGAGCCCTGTGGAGGGGCAGGTGGAGCAGACGAGCCCTGTGGAGGGGCAGGTGGAGCAGACGAGCCCAATGGAGGGGCAAGGTAATTAGAACAAATTTAAAGAGTTACAGTTTATATTTGTAAAGGCCTAAAGTGTTTGACCAATGGGTTACCTTGAATTTACTTGACTTCCAGTTTATTTCCCCCATAGAGCTTGATGCAGGTTAGGGCTCTTTTCAGCATCGACATTGCAATGTGTGCATGTGAAATAGTCACAATGCAGGATGCATGATGTCAAGTAGGGGAAATGAACTCAAACACACCATGCTATAACTTTTTTGCTGGTTGATAAATTAAAACTCACAAGGTTCTCATTTTCCATGGATAATCTGCTAGAAAAGTTGATCTGATATTACATAATTAGATGGTCTATCCGATTCTGTACTAGGGCTTTTGGAAGGAATTTTGTGAGTCTATTATAAATCTAAAAGTAAAAAAAAATGCTACTAATCGAATGCTGAAATTACTTGGCCAAAATTAAAGATTAAAGATATTAGGATAATTTGAATATTCAAAATAATTGGGAATGTCAGTGTCCCATGCACACTAAACTTGAAGGCAACATATCTCAATTTATCAGATTGCTATGAAATTTGATGAGCACATTTCATGCTCACAACCACACCACCATTTTCCCACCCCTTGCGTTCCTTGATCAAGTCAGCGAAGGATCAGCTCTTGTTGAAACAAATTAGGATTATCACAAACAGGATGGACATAAGCGAGAAAGTGAAACACGTGGAGTAAATGGAGCAACCTTAATTCAATCGCAATAAGACTACATGTACTTTACACCTATTAATACATGTACTGCCACACTTGTGCGACGTTGTGGTCTTTCAGTATTTTAAATAATAAGTTAAAGATTTATTTGGTATATGAGTAATTTTCTTTCTCCAAACCCATTGCTGTCTTCACAGGGTCAGCCAGGGGCACAGTTGCAAGTCGCAAAAAGAAAAAGTCAGGTATGTAAATAATGTTTGTTGGGTAATTATTGGTGGTTCTGATAACTGTTACCATAGCTCATTAGTCAAGCAGATTCTCTTAAAGGGTTAGTTCACCCAAAAATGAAAATTCTGTCAGTAATTACTCTCCCTCATGTTGTTCCAACATTCATGTTTACCTCGAAGCTAATACTCCCGCTAGCATACAATAGCCACATTAGCAGTTAGCTGCTGTTTGTTACACACAGTAGAGCAATAAAAACACAGTCTTAAGGCCCGTTCACACCAAGGATGATAACTATAAAGATAACGATAAAGATATAATTCTAAAAATCGTTCTCCATATTAAAGAATAACAGAGTTCACACCACAACTATAACGATAAAGATATGAGGAACGATATCATAGGGATCACTTTCAGAACGATTTTTTTCCAGCTGTCGAACGATAAAACACTGACAGCCAATCAGAATCCATTCTAATTTAAAGGTCTCGCGCATTTAAAATGGATCTGGATCATCCGGGCGCGCGCGTGCTTAGAATAAAAAGTCCGTTATCGGTCGCTGGTGTGGACACATATATAGTTATCTTTATCGTTATCTTTATAGTTATCGTGCTTGGTGTGAACGGGCCTTTACCGTTTCAATTGCAGGCAAGTCTCTGATTGTTGAAAATGGCCCCTTTTTCCCGAGCTTCGATGCCAACTTCGCCTGATATTGCCCCAAATTTGTGAAGGATTCCGGCGTAAAATGTTTAGTTAGCACAGACACCAAACGTTAAGCCAGTGGGAAGGGTTGTAGGAACCGCGTCATTAAAAATGAATTTAATCCACTGGTCCCTGATAGCTAGGTCCGTTCTTGGTAGAGAAAACACATTTACATGTTGATTCTGGCAGTCAACAACAGAGCAACTCACGTGTGCACTACGTTTCTGCATCTTTCGCGACTGAATTGAATATGAGGGGGTAAGGGGCAGGGCAGGCTTCCCGCGGCATAGGTCTGCGGTGTCCATATATGGTATATCCTGCCCCGTCATGACGTCAAGTCGGGGCTGAAATTAAAATCTCGTATTTGAGTGCGCGTGCACGCTTGCTGGTTGATGAATCCTGGGGTAAACAAACGCTTCACTTTTAAATATCGGCTTCCCGGCCAGTGTATAATCGTTAGGCAATCATAACATACATTGATTCTCGTGGAAAAGTGAAAATTACAGGTTATGACTCCTTTAAGATTGAGCAACTGGAGTCACTTGGACTATATTAACAATCTCTTTAATACATTTTCTGGGCCAGCAAGTTTCAATCCCTTAGTAGCCTATGGAAATGTGATCCAGCTCTCAGATTTAATCAAAAATATCTTAATTTGTGATCCGAAGATGAACGAAGGTCTTACGGGGTTGGAAGAACAACATGAGGGTGAGTAATTACTGACAGAATTTTCATATTTGGGTGAACTAACCCTTTAAGTAAATAAATGAATTACGCAAATAGAATTTAAAGGGGACCTATTATGCTAATTTCCAGTTCTATATTTTTGTTCTGATAGTCCACTAGAGTAGCTTTGCATTATCCTTAAAAAAAAATCCTTATTTATCTTGAACTGGTCCTTTATGCAGACCCTGTCTGAAACGAGTCGTTTTAGATGGAGTATTCTATAAGCCTACTATGATTACTATTCTAATGAGCCTCAGCCTGCATGTCATGTAAAATGTGGAGCCAAATATAAACAGCGTGTTTGCAGACACATTAACTGAAATAGAGGATGGTCTTTTTCCATATTTCAGGGGTCTCTACTCTCTAGACACACCAGGGAGTCAGGGACACATATTTATGTTGAAAAGACATTACAAAGTGCATTTTGTCTAATTAATGTAAATGTGTTTTTTTGTTTTTTGTTTTTTCTCACAGGGGGACCAAGGCATATGCCGGAAAGGAAAAGGTCACAAAA
Source organism: Scardinius erythrophthalmus (assembly GCF_964197995.2). Taxonomy (NCBI): domain Eukaryota; kingdom Metazoa; phylum Chordata; class Actinopteri; order Cypriniformes; family Leuciscidae; genus Scardinius; species Scardinius erythrophthalmus. The sequence goes on from NW_028296405.1 coordinate 64,137, forward strand.
GAGTAAGTGCATTGCATGTAAATGCAATGATTGATACTTTGCTATACATTGCAACTTTTACCCCGGTTTATTTGCTATAGTTCCATTGCTTTTTTTTAACTACTTAAAACAGACAATTAGTCAAAATTTTATTTATTTATTTAATCATTTAGCAAAAGCTTTTATCCAAAGCGACTTAGCGACCCGCAACAGGGCAACAATATGTAAATGTCTTGACCAGTCCAGCTAGTCCAGCGTAGCACACATAACCATGATTATTCATAATAGATATAGAATAGTAATAATAATAATAATAATAATAATAGTAGTACATAATAGTAATAGTGAGATTAGTACAATTGACAACCTATAAAATCCAACAGGCTTAATTAGTCTAATTTGACCAAAATGCATTGTAGTAGTAGAAGCAGCAGCAGTGGAGTATTCTCAGTTGTGAGCTGTGGCTTAGCAGTAGTATGGTTATTCAAGCAAGCATACCACATTGGAAATTAGTGATTTGGTTCCATGGTACATGTTTTGATTAGTGATAAACATCACTTGTTGTCATCCTTGCAAGTCTGCTCCCTACTTAAAGGGATACTCCACTTTTTTTGGAAATAGGCTCATTTTACAACTCCCCCATAGTTGTACAGTCAAAATACAGTAATATGTAGCAGCGCCTGAAAATGGTCGACCCTAGTCTACCGAGCTGGGGACTATTTTCAGGCGCTGCGTCATATCATTACGTCTGCTGGACTCATGGTACGGCAGCAAAGTTTCTTGATTATTACGCAGGAATGAGAGTATAGTTCCTAGCCATATCAGCCTAGAAAATCACAAAGTGATTCATAGTTGTAAGTCTTCATAGTTGTGTTTATTTTGTTCCTAAACTAACTAATAAGTATTTGAAACGTGTTTTTGTTCACAGATTGCTCCTACCACACTCGCCTAGAGGCTTTCCCCATCAGGAGTGTAGTAAGAGAAAGAGTGAGAAAGGTTAGACAGTCATAAAGGAACTGCAGAGTGTAGGCAGTATGCAGAGTGCAATATAGGATTTAGAAACTTCCTTGTGAGTTGGCAAATACATATTACAGTATACATACCATAATTGTTAGGTAGATGCTTTTTATGTGTTTGGTCTTTTTTGAATTACAGTTTAGAAAGGAGTGTCTACTGAAAATAATGACCCATTGTATCAATGAAACTCAGTGCCTATAACCAGACATAATAGCCTTATGCTAAGAATGGAATTATTTATTTATTTTTCTTGATAGGGCAAAGCAGAAATGTTGGTTGACTGGGAGCCCTGTCCAGTATGGTAAGTATTTCTCTGTTCTTCTGCTTTATGAATTAGAGATAGGGGGGTTGGCTACAATACTTTTTCTATTAATCCGTTCTGTTTCAGATTAAACAAGCATTATAACAAGTGTAAAGCACACATCATTACAGAACTATAACAGTTTCATTTTCCATCTATGAAGGACCACCACCATTAATGCATGCATGAAGGTGGTGGTCCTTCATAGATGGAAAATTAAACTGTTATTCCCTAAAAATTCCCTTCTGTTTTTAGTGGTGAGCAGTGGGCCCAGTCCTGGCAGCCAAAGGATTCTCTCCGAAATAATGAAAATAAATAAAATGTATGTTTTGAACTCCATTTTGGTTTCAGCGTATTTATTCAATTGTTTCTGTTTTGCATTTGAAGTCGTATCTCATCTTTCTGTAGTAATGAAAAGGTGAAAATCTCCAAGAATGTGACCTGGAGTTTAATCTCGAGAGGGCTGTACTAGAAATGTACTTAATCCAACTGAATTTTCTTCTTCAGATGTTATTCAAAAGCATGTTTTCATATTTCATGATTATACATTGCACTTTTATTTTATTACAGTTGACGCGTAACTTGATTTCATGTTCTGTTGTCTGTGCTTTTCAAAGTTCACTTAACCTCACTGTGCACTGTTAAGAAATACAGCCTTATGGCTTGTTTGACATGAAGCTTAAATATGAAGTTCAACAAATAAGACTGACCTTCTTTATACTCACTCATTACTTTATATCTTTTACATTCTCTCTCACTCTCTTCTACTCCAAACTCATCAGCTGACTGGGCGTTTTACGTCTTAAACCAAATGTATTTTCTTCTCAACCCTCTTGAGCCAATCGTGTCATAGGTCCCTCCGCTGTGCTCATCAGGAGAAGAGCTCCACATTCATCCAGATCTCAGCATTGCTACTCACCCCTTCACCACCACCAGTGTCGGCTCCATGTAGGGGATATCCCTCTTCATATCATGCATTTCTCTACAGTACACCTTTAAAAGAACGATGTTTCGATGTGTTCCAATTGCCAAAGACTATATAGTTTCTACTTGTCATGCACCTTGTCAATAAATTTGTTTGATCACCCTTTAAGCCTCTTGTGAGTAATAAAGCAATACATAAGCATTTGGTGTATTTTCACTTATATTTTTGTGAAAGACCACAAATACACTATGATAACACTTGCAAAAGATGATAATTTTTGTTTTTACTTTTCCATACATCAAATTCAAAACAATATGATGATGTGGTTGAGACAAAAGAAACAACCTTCATTGAGTATATTTATATGTGGAATTTGTTTAACTTTACAAGTGGATTCTTTTTAAATGAAAATGTAGCCTATATATAATTTAATCAGGGCCTTCAAGTTTTATAAAAAAATTGGAGTGAGGTTACATTTGTTTGGGGAGGAGCCCCTCAAATATTTGAAACAGTGACCCCTCGGCCCCAAGTTTTTGCTTGCAGTTCAGTTTTATCTATTGTTCATAATTGACCAGCACAAACAAATGATAACAATTGGTAAATCTGATGAAAAAAACATGCATATTTAATCCAAATAAAATAAATGGTTTTATATATTTCAAAAGATAAAGCATAGAACTGCGGAGCCGCTTGTTGGCTGAAGTACCAGTTCCATCTGTCACACTTTGATCTCTCTCACACACGTGATCTCTCTCTCTCTCTCTCTCTCTCTCTCTCTCTCTCTCTCTCTCTCTCTCTCTCTCTCTCTCTCTCTCTCTCTCTCTCACACACACACACACACACACACACTGATTTAATTATAAAGATACATGGATCACCATGATTTTAGCTTCTAGAATAGAACAGTTTTTGTCACTAGTTAAAAGACAAATATTGATTTATTGTGAAGGTCTTGATCTGGACAGTATATCGCACATTTTGTCTCCTAATGCTGACATATTTATACACAGCAGTTTATTACATTCATCAGGGCAGGGGGCAAAACAAACACGTGGAGGCCATAATTAAATAATAATAATAAAAAATTAAAGGTCGCTCTTTGAAGGACTAAACTCCCGCCGACAAACTCGAATTCATTTCTACTGTAGGCTACAGCCTATACCAGCTAAAACCACAGATGTTAAATCCTGGCGATTTTGTTTCACCCTGATCATCTAAATGCAGCATAATGTATGTTTTGGCTGTATAATGTATGTTTCTTGATATATATAATAGTAAAGACACATTTTTATAACCCTGGTCGGGAAACCAGAAGAACTACAAGTATGGTGGCTGATTTGTACACTTTGTAAGAAGTTCTATGGCGCGTCTCTTGTGGGAATTGTAGTTTATAAATAGCGTACATTGGAGATGGCCCTGATGGTTGTCCTACAACTACAATATCAGTTAAATATACTTAATGACCTGAGATCCTAGCGATTTTTTTTTATTTTGATCATTACTATCACTATATACACAAACTGTAGTTTTTTTAGGAGCCATGTAGAATCTCAAAAACAAACACACTCTACAATACACACTGGTGAGATAGGCTACATGCAAACCAATACTACAAAAACTAATGCGGTAATACGCAAGCGATGTTGGTTGTGGTTCTCTCCTTCAAAAACGTTTTCACATGATGAACACAACAAAAATTCAAAAATTCAAAAATTCAAACACAACAAAATTTTTTTTTTTTCATTCCTTAATACAAAACAATACACCAAATAACACCAATAAAGATGATTCTGCTCCAGCATCCCATCTTTGGTCCTAACCAGTCATTGGGGGTAAAATCCCCTGGGACGCATGAAATGAAATGTGCAGGCAGACTTCTTCCAATCCATCGTGTCCTACAAAATTAGAAGCACTGATAATGCATCCTTTTTATAAAATGGAAGCATATATCTGTATGTGAGGCAATTTGATGCATTTCTTTTCATTAAAGTAGTATAGTGCAACAGCCACCATACATGTACAGTATGTGTAGTCACAGCACAGAGTACAGCACTCAAAAGTTACAGTAGAGAGCAGTCTGACCCCTACTGTACCTTTTTTCCTCCCTGAAGTTTCTGATACAGTTTTTCTTGATTGTTTACACACATTTTCTGAAAGCATGCCTCATATTCTCAGAACTCTACACACAAATCAAAAAACACACACACAATGGGCAAAACCCCTCAATTCTCCTGCAAAATGAAACTTTACATTCAAAACAATGTTATTTCTTCTCAAAATGGTATTTTGTTTTCAAATGACACACACAAACCATCATATGAATAGACATTTATAAGAACCAGTTGAACACTGATGTGTTCAGTGTAAAACACTATGATGAATGGAAAACACTTCTTCTCCATCCATCATAATGACTTAGGTATTTTCTTGTTCAGTGTTACACTTACTACAGACAGTACATACATAAATGTTGTAAAATATCTGAGAATATTGTTTTTATACTCAGAACACACAAATACACGGTAACAAATACATTTTATTGTTCCCACAAAAACAATGTACACAGTGTACATCCCAACCAATTAAAAAGTTGTACATAGAGTTGTCTACATACAAAACAACAGAAGAATTGCCTGTGTACATTTACAGTAAAAAATGTTGGCATCCATTGCCCCATTGAAGAGCTGACCTGTTGCTCTTTTATGCTAAAGCTCTGATTGTTAATTGTAAAACTGTGTGACGGGTGTTTGCCCATATGAAGAGTCAGTGTGCATATTTGAATGGCAGTGTGTTCCTTGTGAAAACAAGAGATTTTCTGCATGAAAATTGTGCCATAAGCAGAGAATTGTGTGTAGTGTTTTGAAAATGGTTTTAGAACTGCAATTTGAGTGTAAAGCAGGAATTGTCCTTGTAGTTTCGCAGAATTGGTTCAGGGGGTTCGTGAATGCGTTACATGTTGTGCTCATTGTGTCTCAAGTACCAGTATTTGTGTGTAAACAATTGAGAAAAACTGTAATGGAAGCGACGGTGAAGTGACTCTCAAGTTTGGCTGTACTCGTCGCCCAGCCTCCTTAGTCATAGCCTACCATGGACAAGAACATGGTCAACTAAAAAGGCACAAATCTCATCTGAGACTGCTTGTCTTTTTGCCCTCCCCCTTCTCCTCCCCCTCTCATCTTATCCCTTTCATCGATATATTGAAGGTTCTCGATTGCTGTGTGACCAGTTTTGACTCTTTGTGTTTCCTCCTGGGTGATTGTGTGCTAATTGAGCTGAAGCTGTGCTGAATGCTAGTGCTTTCTAAATTACAACATTGTGTACGGCAATGATAAATGAAGGGATATGTGTGTAAAGTTTTGCAGTGAAAGTTCAAGAAATCTTACTCATGTGTCAAAACTGGGGAATAGTGTTTATAGTTTGGGGAAAAGGGTGTGCTTTTTGATGAATGGTGTTATGGTTTTGAAATTTTAGGGTTAGGGTTAGTGTTTCAGCAATCGAGTAAAACTGTAACATGCCTTAACACACCTTAGATACACATTACTTATTATACTAGATCGATCTTGTTTAATTACAAGCCAGGTTGGTTTGAAAATAAGTAAAAAGACATGCATTAAAGTAATGAATTAATAATGCAGTGTGATGTTAAATTAAAAAAAATTCCACATATAAATACGTGATGTTTTTTTTCTCCAGCTATTGACTTTTATCAACCATAAAAATATAAAATCTTATTTTTCAATAATAATGGATGAAAAAGAAAAAAACATAAAATGCTCATCTTTGGAAATACTTTATTTCTTGTCTTTTACAACAATACTACTGAAAATACACCAAATGCATATTTGTCAAACAAGCCATAAGGCTGTATTTAAAAAACACTGGACTGTGAGGTTAAGTTCACTTGAAAAGCTCCAGCAGAAAAGAGAATCAAGTCATCTGTAATAATATACAATAAAGAATAATCATAACAAAAAAACAGTGTATTTTTCTGTTACATACTATAATGCATCTGTGCAGTAATATAAAATTACACAACAGTTATATCCTACAGTATAATACACTCAATCAAATAGCGATCCATAGGCAGCCTCTGAAAAAAAAAAATGACATAGACAGACACAGACACTGCTGCTGCACCGCAGAATAAGTAAATGTGGAGAAATGCAAGTAATCAAGAATGAGTTTTTACATCATGGCCTAAATGTGATGATAAAGGAATGGTCATGAGGTCACCAAAGTCATCATGTGCTTACAAGATTTCATGGCAATCTGCACAATTAGACAATATCAAATACAATGTCAAATTTTACATTCTGGTCTAATGGTTGTGCTACAGGGAATGTCATGAGGTCAACAAAAATGACATGATTCATTGCTCAGCAAAATACAAAAATTGGTTCATAACATTTGTTGTATGCAAGTCAAAAGTTTGGCCTGATGTTGGTGCAAAAGGAAAGGTCACAGGGTCACCACAATCAAGGGGAGTCTCTCTTAAAAGAGTATGAATACACTACCCAAATATCATGTGAGCCCAGTAATTACATCTGGTAATATCATACATGCTAAGTTGACATTTTTGGCTAAGATTGGTGCACCTATACTGGTAGGTTTGTGCATCTTCATTGAACTGTGCAATGTGCTTACTAAATTTAGGACATACTAGCTTTGGGACATACTACTTTGTCATCTTAATGGACAGATCTGTCGCGTGCATCATGTCACCGTTAACTGCCCTGTCAATCATCTTGTTAAAATTCTCCATTCAATCTAATTTTATTTTCTACCGTTTCGGAGAGAAATGTAGTTGCACGTTGATCTGCCAGTCGTGGGTCTTTCATGCGGAGACTCTCCTCATGTGTTTGCAATTTGAATATAATGATGTAAAAGTTAATGGCTAAAACGTATCTTTACAAAAGTCCACAATGCATCTGCAGATGCAATATAATGTAGACAACACTTAATAAATACATTTTCGTCAGGTTAGATACTGATAATTAATCACTCTAACCCCTTTATCTAAACCTCTCTACATAACCGCTGGATTCACGCGTCCTCCATGTCTGTAGTTTTTTAACACTTTTCACTCGTGTTTGTAGTTCTAACCGAATCCTCGTCCAACGCGCGATGGGTTGTGGGCAATATTAGCCGTTATAGTGTGCATCGATCTGCACTTCGGATTCTGACCGGAAATAGTAGACCATCCGGGTATATTTGGAACACTCATTTCAACGATTTGGGACGTACTAATTCTATTTTCGAATGCTATTTAGGATGGATAGTATGCGAATTGGGACGCACCTACAGTTTGAATTTTCAACAAGATATAATGCACACAGATTTTGATGAGGTAAATCAGCATACTAATAATACACAGATATAGGGCAAGTCCATTTCCTTCAACACAGTCCTTCGTTCAGCTTCCATCTGGGGAAATACAGAAAACAATAATAAGAGGCTGAATTTCAGCTGTTTTAGCATAAATAAAATACACAAATAAATTACTAAGAATAACAGTATTAGGGGGTTATTCCAAAAACTAACAAACATACATATTAATAAATAAATAAATGACCTAAATTGTGTTTTCCTCTTCATCCTCACTGGTGTCTGGACTACTGAGGCCACTTTGATCTTCCTCTTCAACATGTAGAAGGACAGAGGCCTCAGGACCTAAGGCAGTCTTATACTGTTGGAGGACCACTTGGAACCTTTCTGACACCTCTGACAGTCTTCTTCTTAAGAGACAGCAAAGTCCCTCATTTCCCTTGTCTACGTCTCAAAATACAAAAGAGATTACATTAAAGACAAACTATGTTAAGATTATTCAATAAGGCCAAAGAACTAACCTATTAAAATCTACATAGCAGGATGGTTGCCATTTTTATGTGTATCGCTGACATGGGACCAGGCTAGCTTCTGTATAAAACGACTTGAGGCAACATGACGGCTCACTGAGATGACTTTATGGAGGGAGGCCCAAAGCAGCATATAAGCGTTTTGTGCCCATGTCTGATAGCTGTTTTAAGTTAACAGTTTTCTTCTTCACTACAGTTATGCTGAAGTAACACATTGTGTTAGTTCCTGACCATCAAGGTTTTCTATGTTGACTGGAGGAAATAATAATAAGATTAATCTTGATGTTATGCTAACCCCATGTAACATATCAGGACACAAATTACAATGGTCAAAATTCTTTTGTTCATTTACGCTTTCAAGTAACAGCCATAATACAACATATCTGCACATCTTTCAAGCATCAATCTTTACAACCTTACTGACTTGTTACCATAGCTACAGTAACAATTGTAATCCCCATTTTATGTATATCCCAAAGGACCACGGCAAAGAGAGCCATAACCGTTCTACTCCATCCAAGTTCTGTGACTGATGTGTTTTTTTGTATGTTTTTTTTAAACACATTAGATGGACAGGGTTTTAATTAAACTTACCCTCCTCAGCCAACTTGTTCTTGAGAACCATTGCCAGGCTCTGCAACCACGTGCAGTGTTGTGCCATCTCCAACACCAAAACGCTTGTTTCCTCATGCAGTCGCCTTGTTAACATCACTTGGTCGTGCACTCGTTTCTTGATCGAAATATTTGCTAAGAATCAATAACAGTTACATGTATCCATGAGACAATCTTGCATAATCACTGCAAACATTGACTTTTTTTTAATCAAATCGATACATAAGAAAACTGAAAATACACCATTAAACTAAATTAATATTACAACACTCAATATGTAACATGCATGCCTTAGTTCAGTATACTCTATAAAGCAGAACTGTAAATAAATTCCTGTGAAGCATCTAAAAACAGACATACCACTGCCATGAACCTCCCACGGCCATATTTGAGACACAGTACTCTCTCCAGTTAGGGAATGCTCCACCACAGCTACGTCAATGTTTGTTGCCGATTCTAGTACAAGATCATTGTATTTCTGTATCTCCTGAAGAAGGAGTTTTTTGTCTTCTGCCAGCTTCCTTCGAAGGCGATGGCGAAACTTGCTGCTGTCTAGAAAGACATGAAGTACAGAGGCAGAGGTTTTTGACAGAACTCTTCAACAATAAAAAAATTATAGCACCAAAAAATTGAAAAGCAAAGCTGCAGTTATTGAAAACATAATGAAATACAGTATGTGAAAATTATAATGTAGACTGACATGGGAAACAAATTGTCCAAGGTGTAACATTTAGGGGGGAATCTATTTGCATGATTTTCATGATTGCCTGAAAATAATAATTGTGCATTAATTAATTTAGAATTGGCAGTTTTTTATCTAAATACGTTCCCCTTCCACGGAGGCCTCTATGTTGCACCTCCATGTTCCTACAGTAGCCCACAACGGACAAACAAACACTAGATAGTACCTCTCACATTTTCTCGTCGGCTACCGTAGCTTGGAAAGATAGAGGTGAGGGAAGCTGGTTGCATCGTCAAACCTCACTGATAGATGCCACTAATTCCTACCACTAAATCCTACAGACTGGTCATTTAAAGAACAGAATTCAACGATTGAGCTGAACTGTGCTACTACACTTATTTGCTAATTCCATGTTGGTGGAGTAGGATGCATACAGTAGCCTGAACTTATCAACCTATTATATTATATTATATAGTTATACCATTCTGACGGTAGAGGGTTCGCTTCCGGTGCCTCACACTAAGGTAGAGCCCCTCAATTGACTGCTGAAGTCCTCTGTGTGTGGTGCCTTGACTGGCACGAGATGTATCAGGTGTCTCTGTAGAAGATATAACGAAAGCAAATTCACTGTTAAAACAACACAGAACCGTTTCTCTGCTTGAATTTCATGTAAAACCTTTTAATCAAACTTATTTAAACTTTGTATGTGCACTTCCTGCAGGAAACTGGAATATACTAATAAACCTGACATCATAAATGTGGCATCACATTAGATGATGATCAACCTACTATTTTTTGCTGCTCTTTAATATCAAACATAAAATTTAGATTGTAGAAAGGGATGTTTGTTGTTTCTTTTATCTGGTCATGCTTACCACCAGCTGCCCATTCCTTTACATCAGATAGCCACTGTGACACCACTTCATCTGTGCAATCTAGCTCTGTTTTTAGGTCAGCTAGCCTTGCAGTCTCATCATGGAGTCTCTGACAAGTCTGATGAACAGTGTTATACAATAATAAGGATTAAAACTTGATTAACAACAGGCCAAGTAAACACAACAAAAGGACACACAAAACAATTAATATGAGACTTACCTTCACATATCTTGTGGAAAGTGCCTGATGTAAAGAGATATTTTTTTTCTCGTTCCACCCCATTGCATGCAACGTAAGCATGTCCACCCGTGCTGTTGAAAGCAAATAATGAGGTTATGATGATCAATCTAAAAATTTTTTACAAGAATATTGCAAACTCCGGTCACCTGCTTTGGACATATATTTGGTCGTCAGGGCACAACGTGAGAGGTAGCTGTTCACTTGCTCCACCTCCTCACCAGCGGTAGTCCCTGCTCCTTCCTGGTTCCTGCCACTCCAATTAATCTGTTAGTAAAGGGTGGAAGAAATTCAATTTAATTTTATTTATATAGCCCAATATCACAAACCACAATTTGCATCAAAGGGCATTACATTCCATGCAAGAAATGGTTATGCAAAAACACAAGATAACATAGTGTAGCTTAACTTATATTTAATATTATTAATGTGCTTGTAAATATTACAAATGTACATAAGATGCCAAAATATTATACACACCTCACACTTAGTAGCATGGGCTCGAGCATGCATTACACTGAGAAAGGGTTTCATAGTGGTCAGTTCCTGAAGAGCAGGAAGGACACTAGCAACTTTCTCCAGGTATGGCCAGTATTTGCATGCCACGTCCATTGCGAAGAATTGTGCCTTGGCTGGCATGAGCTCCTTCTGAAGGTACAGAGGGTAGGCAAATATCTCCCCCCTGTACATATTAAGGGCTTTCAAAAGGAACCCATGGCGACACACAGCAACCTCCATCCCCTCTTCATCCAATTTTGAAGCCCTCCTTGAAGTTTCCCTCGCTGCTGTCCACTGGGAGTCCCCACATGTGCCTCTTCCCTGTGTCTATGAAACACAAAACAAACACGACAAATCAAATAAAAGCAATGGTGTCATTCAATATATGGCATTTTGATTTTGTAATTGATATGCAGGAGTAATTGAAGTGGGGGTTACGTTTATTATTGTAACAACTATTTTGTCAACTTGCATTTTTCACTGCTTTCTGTATGGTGTCGACAAATCTAGACACCGCGCTGTCTTCAGCCACAAAGAGCCCCTCAAAAAAGCCAGGATCATCAGAGCTGAGGAAGAAAGAAAAATAGAAAATCCATTCATGAAATATATGAAGTAAGAAAATAAATCAATAAAAAGACTGGAAGAAAGATCACCTTCCGTTTCGGCGAAAGCGATATAGCTTTCTGTTTCCATCTGCTGAAACAGCCAACATTTCTGGTGTGCAGGCTGGGCAGGTGAAAGGAGCACTACAGCAGAGCTGGTCTTCCTCAAATGATGCATACGAAAGCTCTAAGAAGCTACGCTGCAGTGCATCGCCGTTGATAGATCCAGACTGGAAAATATATAGAATGAAATAGTATTTTGATATTGTCTGCTTATGGAATTTTTTTTATAAAATGGTAATAACATTTACACTTACTCTTCCTCCACACTTAGTGCGATGTTCCAGCAGCTTTGCGAAGGCTTGTCTGGAGAATCCCGGAGAGATGATCTTGAGTTCCTGAAAGGAGCTCAAGAGGTCCAGTGTATAAAGTGTGGAATTGGTGACGGAGGCTGGCCAATATCCACTTCTTAGGAGGTCTTTAAAGTCAGGGGTCCACTGCTGCTGGCATGTTTGACATTCATACAATGGCTGATGCAAGTCAAAACGCCCTTGGAACAAAAAAAAATAATTAAAAATATAATACACATTTACCACATACTTAATTTTACAACACTTAGTTCATTATGCACATTGTGAATGGTTAAGAGACATTGCGCAAGTTCCTATAATCCCACATTTATATTTTCAAATTCACTAAATTCCACACTGCTGTGTTGATTGGACATCATGCTGGAAAGATGCTAGGACAAAAAAAAAAAAAAAACCATCTGTCTTTGTTTCAGTTAATAACATTACCATGTGCTATTCCATATTTCTGTCACTTCTGCAATTGTAAGCACAATGCCACAGCACAATAGTGTGAAAAACATCACATCTACAATATATATATATATATATATTTATTTTATTTTTTTTACCATTGATGGTAATTAAAATCACTGGTTTGCCTGGTAACACAGTGAAGTTTGTGCCTCCACAGGAGCAGTCTGGCACCTTCACAGTTGGCAAAATGCAAGCTGGCAAAAAGAAGGAAAACCAATAATTTAGATTATCTGTAACTGTCTGCAGACACACATTGAACAGCAAAATTAAAGCTTTCGTGAGAACGTACCTTGCTCATGGGTGCAATATCCATCCTCCCCTTTAATGATGCATGTGGTCGGAGGAATGGCTTCAAAAAAACCACGAATCATGCATTCCCTGTTGTGGAGTGGATGTTTTTTGTGATGCAATACATCACAGTCCCCACAGAACCACTCCTCAGGAAGACACTCCCTGCACCTAAGGAGAAAATTATATATATAAAATTAATATTATAATATAATACATTATTATATGTTATATGAATAACTCATATAAAGTACTGTACACTCTATTTAAGCTATTTACCTTTTACTAGGTTTGATTTTATTGTATAGGATTGCGTAGTGCCTCAGTGTTTAGCACTGTCACCTCACAGCAAGAAGGTCCTAGATGTACTTTTCTCATTAATGTGTTTTTCATCTGGGTATCTAAGTCTTCTCCCATCCCAAAAGACATGCATCTTAGCCTATAAAGCAGGGCACTCTGCAAACCTACCCTGGGTAATTGAAGTTTGATATTAATGAAAACCAACCTAATAACAGCAGGCTCGTTGCAAAGGCAACACAGGGGATGACCAACAGCCTCTATTGAAATAAGGCATTTTAGGTGGTATGGTCTTGCTTCTTTCCAGCGCTCAGAGGCTTTCTGCTGCCGAAAAGACCATGATGATGCAGAGCTACTTTGAGGCTGAGCAGCAGAAGGACATGACGCCAAAATATCAGAGAGCCTCTCCATATTTTTTTCTGTAAAGAAAATCCAAAAATAAAGCGGTAAGGGATAATTTAGATAAGGAACAATTAAAAGTCAACTGATCAGTATTAGAATGAACACTTTTTTTATACTGTGCAAGCTTAAATTAATCACTGTGAATTACCAAATTCCCCTTGAGGATTTAGTTTTGTTGAGATTGCAGTAAGTGGAACCTCCACACTGGATGACAGGGAGCCCTCAACCGTGGGGTATGTGGCTGTAAAACAGCACATAGAAGAATAAGAACAAGTTAGGCTATCACACTCTATTCTTGTTCTTCTTTTCAAACTATATACTAAACAATTTATGAAATCAGACATATTTTTGTTAAGTACTTGGTAGTGTCTTCTACAATAGTGTCACTAATGTTTTTTTAGTTATTTGAATATCTTAAACTCTCAATAAACAATTACAGTGTTCTAATTTGAGTTGGTCCAACATTATCATTGTAAATTCCTCCTACAAATGTCAAATAATTCAGATATAACCTGTAGCGGAGGCATGGCGTCGCCCTCCTCGCCTCCCCCTCGGCTTACCACGTCCTACAGAGTCCCTTTTAGAGGTGTGTGGAGGGTCTCGTACACGTTTCCTCTCATCAGCTGCTCTCTGTGTATTGGAGTGAATATTTCTTGTAAGACTGATGTTGATAAAAGTACGGTAACCAAAAGGCAGGTAACTTGTGAAAGGAAAACACAACATAGTGTGTTAGTAAGGTGTTGAACAGCTTAAATGAGCCTTGGAATAGATTCTCCAAGTCTCTGTAACTCAGAGGGATGGAACTGCATATACTACTATTATTATTATTATATTCCCTTATTAACACGTCACAGAACATGGCAGGATGCATCATGCAATATACCTGTATAAAATCTTCTGCACTCATCATTCTTACATATTCCTCATCACGTTTTACTTTAATTTATGTTTGTTTTTATAAAATGATTGAGGTGTACAAAAACTCTAACCTTGGCTTCAGCTAGAATGTGTTCATGTTTCAGCTCCAGAGCCATGCGTCTCCCCTCTTGGTAGTGGGGATCCTTTGAATCAAGTTTATGCTTGGTGGCCATTGCAATGCAGTCAGATACAGACAGACAGTCAGATACAGACAGACAGTCAGATACAGACAGACAGACAGTCAGATACAAACAGACAGACTGACAAAGATGGGTAAGACAGACAAGTAGTGCTAGACAAAGACAGACAGGGAGGAAAGAAAGAGCAATAGATAAAGACTGTGAGATAGATAAAGATTGAGGATGAAAGAGAGGATGTAAGATATAGAAAATAATGAAGAGATAGAGGTTGGCTCTTAAAAGTGCCTTTGGGTTTTGAAAATCAGGTTCGGATAGGTTCGACAGGTGATATGTTTGACAGGATCTGCATGGAGAACAACAGAAAATGTTAATTATGTAGTGTTGTTGATATAAGATTTAAAAAGTGTACCCTAATAGTGAGTGATTCCCATTTTCTTGTAAATGCTTAGGATAAATAAATACAGATTCACGTTGTTTCTATTTCCTGTGCTACTGTTAAAAGTCGCGTAAGTTAACATTTTTTTTTAAAGGCGCGTAACATGTGCCTGGGGTTCGCCATAAAGGCAGCGTTATGTGCAGTATAACGTTAGACCAAGTGATAATATTGTTATTACTAACACATTACAGTGACGTTGAGTGTGAACCACGATGATCGAGAGAAAATCACATCATCTAAATGTCCCCAATTACTATTCCCCCAATAAATTCTCAATAAGCAGTTACACGTCCAAAATATATGTGGACTACATCATGTGGACATGATATATATATCACAACATGTTTTTTTTATGTGGAAATAGGCTAACGTTACTCATAATTTTATTTTGTATATATACATCTACAGCTATATATCTAGGCTTAGAACATGTTTTTTTTTTTTTAACTCGTAATTTTCTTCATTTTGGACGTGTAAATAATGCTTATGAATTCATCTTGCTTATTAGACTGTTGTAAGCGACTTACCGTGGTGGAATCGCGCTGGGCAATGGTTTCTGCGATGGTCGCACACAGTGACGTGTTGCACAAAATTGCGCCAAAATATCAATCATAATTAAAAGTACAGTCTTAATATTTTATATCCGTGCTCAATTTTAAAGGGGTCAGCATAAATGTCCAAGTGAAGGAAAAACGAGTATGTAGCCATTACATTTAAACACATATCACTTCCCAGAATACATCCATCTCTTTGCGAAAGGATATGTCCATATAAAGTAATATAAACATTTCTGCAGTAGGCTATATAATTAATTTATTACAACTGCATAAACAGTATTGAGATGAAAGTTCTATAAAAGTAGGCTATTCTTTTTTTCTTTTTTCTTTTTTGGGGCGCAGAAAAAAAAGAAAAGTAGGCTCACTATAAGCCATTGCAATTTGAAATAACATCGACAATTATAAAATATCCCACAATAAATTAAGGCATGTTTTAAGCCTACAGCAAATATGCAGTCCTGCAATTATGTCGTTTTAATGTAGTCCACAATAATATAAAAAAGAGGAAAAATCGTGATATTACCGATTTAGAAAAGGGTTTCAGCTAGCTACCCTCAACGTCGGCTTATGGACGTGAGGGGGAAATTACCACAATATGTGATCGAAAATTATAAAATATCCCACCTAAATGAAGGAATGTTTTAAGCAAATAGAAAATATACCGTCTTGTAATTATGTAATTTTAATGTAGCCCAAAATTATATAAAAAGAGAGGAAAAAGAGTTAGGTTTAGGAAAATAATAAAAGTTCAAAATTCAAAGATGAGTGATTTGCACTCAAATCTATCGGACGACCCTCTCCGTTGTCAAGTGACGAATAGGGGGTACCCTCAACGTCGGCTTTGGACGTGAGGGGGAAATGACCAAACGGCATAGCCTATGCTGAGCCTATGTGACGAATAGGGGTGAGACCATGTTGCAAAGAAAGACGTGGTGCAGGCACGAAAAATACGTCCCTTTGAAATACATTAGATTGAAAGTCGTGCTGAGTGACACGAAAAAAAGAAGGAAATTCGTGCCTAGGGACACGAATCAATAGATTCATGTTGAGTAGCCTATACCGAATATAAAGTAATAAAAACGAGAATTAAAATCACCTGATTAAATGTTGTGTAATGTAGCCCTTAAAGTCTGCAAAATTAATAACAATTGAGAAAAAACTATAGCCTACTGTGCTCTCGAAAGAAAAACGTGGTGCAAGCACGAAAAATATGTCCCATTGAAATACATTAGATTGAAAGTCGTGCTGAGTGACACGAAAAAAGGAAGGAAATTCGTGCCTATGGACACGAATCAATTTGTGCTGAGTAGCGTACCGAATACAATACAACGAGGATTAAAATCTCCTGATTAAATGTTG
Source organism: Scardinius erythrophthalmus (assembly GCF_964197995.2). Lineage (NCBI taxonomy): Eukaryota > Metazoa > Chordata > Actinopteri > Cypriniformes > Leuciscidae > Scardinius > Scardinius erythrophthalmus. Next base: position 80,942 of record NW_028296405.1, read on the forward strand.
AGTAATGTAGCCCTTAAAGTTTGCAAAAGGAATAGCCAAACATTTGAGAAAAAAACAATAGTGTGCTCTCGAAAGAAAGACGTGGTGCATACGCCCCATTGAAATACATTAGATTGAAAGTCGTGCTGAGTGACACGAAAAAAAGAAGGAAATTCGTGCCCATAGACACGAATCAATTTGTTTTTGAGTAACCTACCGAATACAATACAGAGATGATTAAAACCACCTGATTAAATGTTGTGTAATGTAGCCCTTAAAGTCTGCAAAATAATAACAATTGAGAAAAAACAATACTGTGCTCTCGAAAGAAAAACGTGGTGCAAGCACGAAAAATACGTCCAATTGAAATACATTAGATTGAAAGTCGTGCTGAGTGACACGAAAAAAGGAAGGAAATTCGTGCCTATGGACACGAATAAATTCGTGTTGAGTAGCCTACCGAATACAATACAACGAGGATTAAAATCTCCTGATTAAATGTTGAGTAATGTAGCCCTTTAAGTTTGCAAAAGGAATAGCCCAACATTTGAGAAAAAACAATTGTGTGTTCCCGAAAGAAAGACGTGCAAGCACGAAAAATACGTCCCATTGAAATACATTGAATGTCGTGCTGGGTGACACGAAAAAAAGAAGGATATTTGTGCCCTTGGACACGAATAAATAGATTAATGTTGAGTAGCCAACCGAATATAAAGCAATAAAAACGACGATTAAAATCTCTTGATTAAATATTGAGTAATGTAGCTCTTAAAGTTAGCAAAATGAATTACAATTGAGAAAAAACAATACTGTGCTCTCGAAAGAAAAACGTGGTGCAGGCACGAAAAATACGTCCCATTGAAATACATTAGATTGAAAGTCGTGCTGAGTGACACGAAAAAATAGGGAAAATCGTGTCCACGAACACGAATCAATAGATTAAATTTCGTGACTATGTCACGAACTGCCGTGAGACTGGGTTGCTATGGCTTATGAAGCATCAGAAGGAGTCTATGAGAATGAATAGAAAGCCCAAGATTTTGGGCTCTTTGGCCAGAAATATGTTAAGGAGGTAAAAAGGGCACGTCTGAATAGCTGATTTATCATCAAAACAATTCTATAACTGTATATAGTTTGAAAAATTTGGAGGACACTTTGACCACAAATAAGTTCAAAAGGTCAGATATGGACATCTATATGGCTTATGATGCATCAGAAGGAGTCTATGAGTATGTATAGAAAGCCCAAGATCGAGGACTCTTTGGCCAGAAATATGTTCAGGAGGTCAAAACCTCTGAATAGCTGATCATCAAAAGGATTCTATAACTTTACATAGTTTGAAAAATTTTGAGGACACTTTGACCAAAAATAAGTTGAAAAGGTCAGATATGGACATATATATGGCTTATGAAGCATCAGAAGGAGTCTATGAGTATGTATCGAAAGGCCAAGGTCAAGGACTCTTTGGCCAGAAATATGTTCAGCAGGTCAAAAGAGGAACTCTGAATAGCTGATTTATCATCATAAGAATTCTATAACTTTATATAGTTTGAAAAATTTTGAGGACATTTGACCACAAATGAGTTCAAAAGGTTAGAGATGGACATCTATATGGCTTATGATGCATCAGAAGGAGTCTATGAGTATGTATAGAAAGCCCAAGATCAAGGACTCTTTGGCCAGAAATATGTTCAGGAGGTCAAAACCTCTGAATAGCTGATTTATCATTAAAAGGATTCTAGAACTTTATATAGTTTGAAAAATTTTGAGGACACTTTGACCACAAATAAGTTCAAAAGGTCAGATATGGACATCTATATGGCTTATGAAGCATCAGAAGGAGTCTATGAGTATGTATCGAAAGCCCAAGGTCGAGGACTCTTTGGCCAGATATATGTTCAGCAGGTCAAAAGAGGAACTCTGAATAGCTGATTTATCATCGAAAGAATTCTATAACTTTATATAGTTTGAAAAATTTTGAGGACACTTTGACCAGAAATAAGTTCAAAAGGTCAGATATGGACATCTATATGGCTTATGAAGCATCAGAAGGTGCCTATGAGTATGTATAGAAAGCCCAAGATCGAGGACTCTTTGGCCAGAAATATGTTCAGGAGGTCAAAACCTCTGAATAGCTGATTTATCATCAAAAATATTCTATAACTTTATATAGTTTGAAAAATTTTGAGGACAATTTGACCACAAATAAGTTCAAAAGGTCAGAGATGGACATCTATATGGCTTATGATGCATCAGAAGGAGTCTATGAGTATGTATAGAAAGCCCAAGATCGAGGACTCTTTGGCCAGAAATATGTTCAGGAGGTCAAAACCTCTGAATAGCTGATTTATCATCAAAAGGATTCTATAACTTTACATAGTTTGAAAACTTTTGAGTAAACTTTGACCACAAATAAGTTCAAAAGGTCAGATATGGACATCTATATGGCTTATGAAGCATCAGAAAGAGTCTATGAGTATGTATCGAAAGCCCAAGATCGAGGACTCTTTGGCCAGAAATATGTTCAGGAGGTCAAAAGGGGACCTCTGAATAGCTAATTTATCATCAAAAGAATTCTATAACTTTACATAGTTTGAAAAATTTTGAGTAAACTTTGACCACAAATAAGTTCAAAAGGACAGATATGGACATCTATATGGCTTATGAAGCATCAGAAGGAGTCTATGGGTATGTATAGAAAGCCCAAGGTCGAGGACTCTTTGGCCAGAAATATGTTCAGGAGGTCAAAAGGGGACCTCTGAATAGCTGATTTATCATCAAAAGGATTCTATAACTTTATATAGTTTGAAAAATTTTGAGGACCCTTTGACCAGAAATAAGTTCAAAAGGTCAGATATGGACATCTATATGGCTTTTGAAGCATCAGAGGGAGTCTATGAGTATATATAGAAAGCCCAAGATCGAGGACTCTTTGGCGAGAAATATGTTCAGGAGGTCAAATGACCTCTGAATAGCTGATTTATCATCAAAAGAATTCTATAACTTTATATAGTTTGAAAAATTTTTAGGACACTTTGACCACAAATAAGTTCAAAAGGTCAGATATGGACATCTATATGGCTTATGAAGCATCAGAAGGAGTATGTATAGAAAGCCCAAGTTTCGAATACTCCTTGGCCAGAAAAAAATTCAGTATTTCAAATATGGTCATCTATATTGTTTATAAAGCATCAGAAGGAGTCTATGTGTATGTATAGAAAGCAAAAGATCGAGGACTCTTTGGCCAGAAATATGTTCAGGAGGTCAAAACCTCTGAATAGCTGATTTATCATCAAAAGGATTCTAGAACTTTATATAGTTTGAAAAATTTTGAGGACACTTTGACCACAAATAAGTTCAAAAGGACAGATATGGACATGTATATGGCTTATGAAGCATCAGAAGGAGTCTATGAGTATGTATAGAAAGCCCAAGGTCGAGGACTCTTTGGCCAGAAATATGTTCAGGAGGTCAAAAGAAGACCTCTGAATAGCTGATTTATCATCAAAAGAATTCTATAACTTTATGTAGTTTGAAAAAATTTGAGGACACTTTGACCACAAATGAGATCAAAAGGTCAGAGATGGACATCTATATGGCTTATGATGCATCAGAAGGAGTCTATGACTATGTATAGAAAGCCCAAGATCAAGGACTCTTTGGCCAGAAATATGTTCAGGAGGTCAAAACCTCTGAATAGCTGATTTATCATTAAAAGGATTCTAGAACTTTATATAGTTTGAAAAATTTTGAGGACACTTTGACCACAAATAAGTTCAAAAGGTCAGATATGGACATCTATATGGCTTATGAAGCATCAGAAGGAGTCTATGAGTATGTATCGAAAGCCCAAGGTCGAGGACTCTTTGGCCAGAAATATGTTCAGGAGGTCAAAAGAAGACCTCTGAATAGCTGATTTATCATCAAAAGAATTCTATAACTTTATATAGTTTGAAAAAATTTGAGGACACTTTGACCACAAATGAGATCAAAAGGTCAGAGATGGACATCTATATGGCTTATGATGCATCAGAAGGAGTCTATGAGTATGTATAGAAAGCCCAAGATCAAGGACTCTTTGGCCAGAAATATGTTCAGGAGGTCAAAACCTCTGAATAGCTGATTTATCATTAAAAAGATTCTAGAACTTTATATAGTTTGAAAAATTTTGAGGACACTTTGACCACAAATAATTTCAAAAGGTCAGATATGGACATCTATATGGCTTATGAAGCATCAGAAGGAGTCTATGAGTATGTATCGGAAGCCCAAGGTCGAGGACTCTTTGGCCAGAAATATGTTCAGCAGGTCAAAAGAAGAACTCTGAATAGCTGATTTATCATCATAAGAATTTTATAACTTTATATAGTTTGAAAAATTTTGAGGACATTTGACCACAAATGAGTTCAAAAGGTTAGAGATGGACATCTATATGGCTTATGATGCATCAGAAGGAGTCTATGAGTATGTATAGAAAGCCCAAGATCGAGGACTCTTTGGCGAGAAATATGTTCAGGAGGTCAAATGACCTCTGAATAGCTGATTTATCATCAAAAGAATTCTATAACTTTATATAGTTTGAAAATTTTTTAGGACACTTTGACCACAAATAAGTTCAAAAGGTCAGATATGGACATCTATATGGCTTATGAAGCATCAGAAGGAGTATGTATAGAAAGCCCAAGTTTCGAATACTCCTTGGCCAGAAAAAAATTCAGTATGTCAAATATGGTCTTTTGTCAGGAGGATATAACATCCGAAGATATCAGTCTGAATGTATTGTATTAATCTTTTAGGACTCTTTGGCCAGAAATATGTTCAGTAGTTCAAAAGGGGACCTCTGAATAGCTGATTTATCATCAGAAAGAGTCTATAACTTTACATAGTTTAAAAACTTTTGAGGACCCTTTGAAGATATCAGTCTGAAGATATCAGTATTAATCTTGTAGGACTCTTTGGCCAGAAATATGTTCAGGATGTCAAAACCTCTGAATAGCTGTTTTATCATCAAATGGATTCTATAACTTTATATAGTTTGAAAAATTTTGAGGACACTTTGACCACAAATAAGTTAAAAATGTCAGAAATGGACATCTATATGGTTTATGAAGTTTCAAAAGTATTCTATGAGTATTTATAGAAAGCCCAAGATCGAGGACTCTTTGGCCAGAAATATGTTCAGGAGGTCAAAAGGGGACCTCTGAATAGCTAATTTATCATCAAAAGAATTCTATAACTTTACATAGTTTGAAAACTTTTGAGTAAACTTTGACCACAAATAAGTTCAAAAGGACAGATATGGACATCTATATGGCTTATGAAGCATCAGAAGGAGTCTATGGGTATGTATAGAAAGCCCAAGGTCGAGGACTCTTTGGCCAGAAATATGTTCAGGAGGTCAAAAGGGGACCTCTGAATAGCTGATTTATCATCAAAAGGATTCTATAACTTTATATAGTTTGAAAAATTTTGAGGACCCTTTGACCAGAAATAAGTTCAAAAGGTCAGATATGGACATCTATATGGCTTTTGAAGCATCAGAGGGAGTCTATGAGTATATATAGAAAGCCCAAGATCGAGGACTCTTTGGCGAGAAATATGTTCAGGAGGTCAAATGACCTCTGAATAGCTGATTTATCATCAAAAGAATTCTATAACTTTATATAGTTTGAAAAATTTTTAGGACACTTTGACCACAAATAAGTTCAAAAGGTCAGATATGGACATCTATATGGCTTATGAAGCATCAGAAGGAGTATGTATAGAAAGCCCAAGTTTCGAATACTCCTTGGCCAGAAAAAAATTCAGTATTTCAAATATGGTCATCTATATTGTTTATAAAGCATCAGAAGGAGTCTATGTTTATGTATAGAAAGCAAAAGATCGAGGACTCTTTGGCCAGAAATATGTTCAGGAGGTCAAAACCTCTGAATAGCTGATTTATCATCAAAAGGATTCTAGAACTTTATATAGTTTGAAAAATTTTGAGGACACTTTGACCACAAATAAGTTCAAAAGGACAGATATGGACATGTATATGGCTTATGAAGCATCAGAAGGAGTCTATGAGTATGTATAGAAAGCCCAAGGTCGAGGACTCTTTGGCCAGAAATATGTTCAGGAGGTCAAAAGAAGACCTCTGAATAGCTGATTTATCATCAAAAGAATTCTATAACTTTATGTAGTTTGAAAAAATTTGAGGACACTTTGACCACAAATGAGATCAAAAGGTCAGAGATGGACATCTATATGGCTTATGATGCATCAGAAGGAGTCTATGAGTATGTATAGAAAGCCCAAGATCAAGGACTCTTTGGCCAGAAATATGTTCAGGAGGTCAAAACCTCTGAATAGCTGATTTATCATTAAAAGGATTCTAGAACTTTATATAGTTTGAAAAATTTTGAGGACACTTTGACCACAAATAAGTTCAAAAGGTCAGATATGGACATCTATATGGCTTATGAAGCATCAGAAGGAGTCTATGAGTATGTATCGAAAGCCCAAGGTCGAGGACTCTTTGGCCAGAAATATGTTCAGGAGGTCAAAAGAAGACCTCTGAATAGCTGATTTATCATCAAAAGAATTCTATAACTTTATATAGTTTGAAAAAATTTGAGGACACTTTGACCACAAATGAGATCAAAAGGTCAGAGATGGACATCTATATGGCTTATGATGCATCAGAAGGAGTCTATGAGTATGTATAGAAAGCCCAAGATCAAGGACTCTTTGGCCAGAAATATGTTCAGGAGGTCAAATGACCTCTGAATAGCTGATTTATCATCAAAAGAATTCTATAACTTTATATAGTTTGAAAATTTTTTAGGACACTTTGACCACAAATAAGTTCAAAAGGTCAGATATGGACATCTATATGGCTTATGAAGCATCAGAAGGAGTATGTATAGAAAGCCCAAGTTTCGAATACTCCTTGGCCAGAAAAAAATTCAGTATGTCAAATATGGTCTTTTGTCAGGAGGATATAACATCCGAAGATATCAGTCTCAATGTATTGTATTAATCTTTTAGGACTCTTTGGCCAGAAATATGTTCAGTAGTTCAAAAGGGGACCTCTGAATAGCTGATTTATCATCAGAAAGAGTCTATAACTTTACATAGTTTACATAACTTTTGAGGACCCTTTGAAGATATCAGTCTGAAGATATCAGTATTAATCTTTTAGGACTCTTTGGCCAGAAATATGTTCAGGATGTCAAAACCTCTGAATAGCTGTTTTATCATCAAATGGATTCTATAACTTTATATAGTTTGAAAAATTTTGAGGACACTTTGACCACAAATAAGTTAAAAATGTCAGATATGGACATCTATATGGTTTATGAAGTTTCAAAAGTATTCTATGAGTATTTATAGAAAGCCCAAGATCGACTCTTTGGCCAGAAATATTTTCAGCAGGTCTGTTATGGACTTCTGTAAGACTGATTTAACATCAGAAGGAGTCGATACGTTTATAATAGTAAAAAACATTTTGAGGATTCTTTGGCCAAAAATATGTTCAATTGGTCTTATATGGTCTACAGTCTGGCTGATATAACATCATGAGAAGTCTGTATAGTTTGAGAAATATGTATAGTAAGGTAAATGTTCAAGGTCTCTGGCCAGAAATATGTTCAGAAGGTCAAATATAAAATATAATATGTTCTGTATGGCTGATTTAACATAAGAAGGAGTCTATATTCGTTTATAGTAGACAACATCATTTTGAGAACTCTTTTGTCAATGATTTATTATCAGAAGGAGACTATAACTTTATATAGTTTGAAAAATTTTGAGGACACTTTGACCAGAAATAAGTTTAAAAGGTAAGCCATAAGCCAAATAGATATCCATATAGATATCCATGGCTTATGAAGCATCAGGAATCAAAAATGTATGTATAGAAATCGAGGACTCTTTGGCCAGAAATATGTTACTTTGGTCAAATATGGACTTTTGTATTGGCTGATCAGGAGTCGAAGAGTATGTATAGAAAGTTAACATCAGTTGACTGAATGTATAAGTACATTAATTAATGTGCAGTAAAGGAAAATCATTGCACTGGGTTTTGCTTTACAATGGACACAATTAACTCATTCCGTTGGACAACGATAGAATGCACGGTAGAATACCGGAACATATAGATAATGCACTTTTCGCATTGCATTGCACACCATAACTAACTTCCCATGTTCATTAAAGAGATGACATTTATGTTGTTGCATTGCATTGCACAAACGATCTAACGTTGTCCACTGAACAATAACATATAGGCTACGCACTTCTTGGATTGCATTGCATTGCACGCTACAACTAATTCATTCCCATGTTCATTAAAGAGATAACATATGTTGTTGCATTGCACAAACGATCTATCGTTGTGCATCATTGAAGAAAAACATATGCACTTCTATCCCTGCATTGCACACCAAAACAAACTCCTTCCCATGTTCATTAAAGAGATAACATCTGTTGTTGCATTGCATTGCACAAACGATCTAACGTTGTGCAATGAAGAGTAACCATAGACCATGCACTTTTTGCATTGCATTGCACACCAGATCAAACTCCTTCCCATGTTCAATAAAGAGATAATATGTTGCATTGCATTGCACAAACGATCTAACGTTGTGCATTGAAGAATAACATACAGGCTAAATGCATGCATTGTATTGCATTGCACACCCGAACTAACTCCTTCACATGTTCATTAAAGAGATAACATATGTTATGCAACATTGCATTGCTTTGCAACAAACGATCTAACGATGTGCACTGAAGAATAACATTTATACACTTTTTGCATTGCATTGCATTGCACAGCAGAACTAACCTCTTACCATGTTCATAAAGAGATACCATTTTGCATTTCATTGCACAAAACGATCGTTTGTCTCAACGATCAATGTTGTGCATTGAAGAATAACATATAGGCTAAATGCATGCATTGTATTGCATTGCACACCAGAACTAACTCCTTCCCATGTTCATTAAAGAGATAACATATGTTGTTGCATTGCACAAACGATCTATCGTTGTGCATCATTGAAGAAAAACATATGCACTTCTATCCCTGCATTGCACAACAAAACTAACTCCTTCCCATGTTCATTAAAGAGATAACATCTGTTGTTGCATTGCATTGCACAAACGATCTAACGTTGTGCATTGAAGAATAACATACAGGCTAAATATGCATGCATTGTATTGCATTGCACACCCGAACTAACTCCTTCACATGTTCATGAAAGAGATAACATATGTTATGCAACATTGCATTGCTTTGCACAAACGATGTGCACTGAAGAATAACATTTATGCACTTTTTGCATTGCATTGCACAGCAGAACTAACCGCTTCCCATGTTCATAAAGATATAGCATTTTGTATTGCATTGCACAAAACGATCGTTTGTCTCAACGATCAATTTTGTGCATTGAAGAATAACATATGGGCTAAATGCATGCATTGTATTGCATTGCACACCAGAACTAACTCCTTCCCATGTTCATTAAAGAGATAACACATGTTGCATTGCATTGCATTGCAGAAACGATCTAACGTTGTGCATTGAAGAATAACATTTATGTACTTTTTGCATTGCATTGCACACTGAAACTAACTCCTTCCCATGTTCAGTAAAGAGATAACATGTTGCATTGCATTGAATTGCATTGCATTGCAGAAACGATCTAACGTGCACTGAAGAATAACATTTAGGGTATGCACTTTTGGCATTGCATTGCACACCAGATCTTACTCCTTCAAATAATCATTGAAGAGATAACATTTTGCATTGCATTGCGCAAACGATCTAACGTTGTGCATTGAAGAGAAACATAGACCATGCACTTTTTACATTGCATTGAATTGCACACCAGACCTAACTCTTTCCCATGTTCACTAAAGAGATAACATCTTGCATTTTGTTGCATTGCATTGCAGAAACGATCTAATGTTGTGCACTGAATAATAACATTTATGCACTTTTTGCATTGCATTGCACACCAGAACTAACTCCTTCAAATGTTAGAAAAGTTAGTTATGGTGTGCAATGCAATGCAATGCAAAAAGTGAATAGCCAATGTAAAACGCAAATGCAAAACGTTAGATCGTTTGTGCATAACATATGTTATCTCTTTAATGAACATGGGCAGGAGTTCGGGTGTGCAATGCAATACAATGCATGCATATAGCCTATATGTTATTCTTCAATGCACAAGAATAACACATAGGCTAAATGCATGCATTGTATTGCATTGCACACTAGAACTAACTCCTTCCCATGTTCATTAAAGAGATAACATATGTTGTTGCATTGCACAAACGATCTATCGTTGTGCATCATTGAAGAAATACATATGCACTTCTATCCCTGCATTGCACACCAAAACTAACTCCTTCCCATGTTCATTAAAGAGATAACATCTGTTTTGCCATTGCATTGCACAAACGATCTAACGTTGTGCAATGAAGAGTAACATAGGCCATGCACTTTTTGCATTGCATTGCATTGCACACCAGATCAAACTCCTTCCCATGTTCAATAAAGAGATAATATGTTGCATTGCATTGCACAAACGATCTAACGATGTGCACTGAAGAATAACATTTATGCACTTTTTGCATTGCATTGCACAGCAGAACTAACCTCTTCCCATGTTCATAAAGAGATAACATTTTGCATTTCATTGCACAAAACGATCGTTTGTCTCAACGATCAATGTTGTGCATTGAAGAATAACATATAGGCTAAATGCATGCATTGTATTGCATTGCACACCAGAACTAACTCCTTCTCATGTTCATTAAAGAGATAACATATGTTGTTGCATTGCACAAACGATCTATCGTTGTGCATCATTGAAGAAAAACATATGCACTTCTATCCCTGCATTGCACACCAAAACTAACTCCTTCCCATGTTCATTAAAGAGATAACATCTGTTTTGCCATTGCATTGCACAAACGATCTAACGTTGTGCAATGAAGAGTAACATAGGCCAACTCCATGTTCATTAAAGAGATAACATATGTTGTTGCATTGCATTGCACAAACGATCTAACGTTGTGCATTGAAGAATAACATACAGGCTAAATATGCATGCATTGTATTGCATTGCACACCCGAACTAACTCCTTCACATGTTCATTAAAGAGATAACATATGTTATGCAACATTGCATTGCTTTGCACAAACGATGTGCACTGAAGAATAACATTTATGCACTTTTTGCATTGCATTGCACAGCAGAACTAACCTCTTCCCATGTTCATAAAGATATAACATTTTGTATTGCATTGCACAAAACGATCGTTTGTCTCAACGATCAATTTTGTGCATTGAAGAATAACATATGGGCTAAATACATGCATTGTATTGCATTGCACACCAGAACTAACTCCTTCCCATGTTCATTAAAGAGATAACATGTTGCATTGCATTGAATTGCATTGCATTGCAGAAACGATCTAACGTTGTGCATTGAAGAATAACATTTATGTACTTTTTGCATTGCATTGCACACTGAAACTAACTCCTTCCCATGTTCAGTAAAGAGATAACATGTTGCATTGCATTGAATTGCATTGCATTGCAGAAACGATCTAACGTGCACTGAAGAATAACATTTAGGGTATGCACTTTTGGCATTGCATTGCAATACAAAATCATTGCACCTTATTTCTTTAAAGAAAATGGGATTGATTTAGTTCTGGTGTGCAATCCAATGCAAGAATTGCATAACCTATATTATTCTTCAATGCACAACGTTAGATCGTTTGTGCAATGCAAAATGTTATCTCTTTAATAAACATTTGAAGGAGTTAGTTCTGGTGTGCAATGCAATACAATGCAAAAAGTGCATAAATATTCTTCAGTGCACAACGTTAGATCGTTTCTGCAAAACAATGAAATGTTGCATAACATATGTTATCTCTTTTATGAACATGGGAAGGAGTTAGTTCGGGTGTGCAATGCAATACAATGCATGCATATAGCCTATATGTTATTCTTCAATGCACAAAGTTAGATCGTTTGTGCAATGCAATGCAAAATGTTATCTCTTTAATAAATATTTGAAGGAGTTAGTTCTGGTGTGCATTGCATTGCAATGCAAAAAGTGCATGGCCTATATGTTATTTTTCAGTGCACAATGTTACATCGTTTGTGCAATGCAATGCAAAATGTTATCTCTTTAGTAAACATTTGAAGGAGTTAGTTCTGGTTTGCAATGCATAAAGTGCATAGCCTGTATGTTATTCTTCAATGCACAACATAAGATCGTTTGTGCAATGCAATGCAACAACACTTGTTATCTCTTTAATGAACATGGGAATGAATTAGATCTACTGTGCAATGCAATGCAATCCAAGAAGTGCATAGCCTATATGTTATTGTTCAGTGGACAACGTTAGATCCTTTGTGCAATGCATAATTGTTATATCTTTAATGAACATGGGAAGGAGTTAGTTCTGGTGTGCAATGCAATGTGAAAAGTGCTTTATCTATATGTTTATTCTTCAGTGCATTCCAAAGTTGCCCAACGACAGAATGCACTTAAGAAAAAACATATAGATAATGCACTTTTCGCATTGCATTGCACACCAGAACTAACTCCCATAATTGTGTCCATTGTAAAGCAACAGCTAGTGCAATGATTTTCCTTCACTGCACATTAACCTACTTATACATTCAGTCAACTGATGTTAACTTTCTATACATACTCTTCGACTCCTGATGTATGTAAGAATATATTTGTCCAAAGTAACATGTTTCTGGCGAAACAGTCCTCGATTTCTATACATACTCATTGACTCCTGATGCTTCATAAGCCATTATAGATATCCATACAGATATGGCTTATGGCTTACCTTTTGAAATTATTTGTGGTCAAAGGGTCCTCAAAATGTTTTAAACTATATAAAGTTATAGAATCCTTTTGATGATAAATCAGCTATTCAGAGGTCCCCTTTTGACCTCCTGAACATATTTCTGGCCAAAGAGTCCTCGATCTTGGGCTTTCTATACATACTCAAAGACTCCTTCTGATGCTTCACAAGCCATATAGATGTCCATATCTGACCTTTTGAACATATTTGTGGTCAAAGGGTCCTCAAAATTTTTCAAACTATATAAAGTTATAGAATCCTTTTGATGATAAATCAGCTATTCAGATGTTTTGACCTCCTGAACATATTTCTGGCCAAAGAGTCCTCGATCATGGGCTTTCTATATATACTCATTGACTCCCTCTGATGCTTCAAAAGTCACATAGATGTCCATATCTGACCTTTTGAACTTATTTCTGGTCAAAGGGTCCTAAAAAGTTTTTAAACTATATAAAGTTATAGACTCTTTCTGATGATAAATCAGCTATTCAGAGGTCCCCTTTTGACCTTCTGAACATATTTCTGGCCAAAGAGTCCTAAAAGATTAATACAATACATTCAGACTGATATCTTCGGATGTTATATCCTCCTGACAAAAGACCATATTTGACATACTGAATTTTTTTCTGGCCTAGGAGTATTCGAAACTTGGGCTTTCTATACATACTCCTTCTGATGCTTCATAAGCCATATATATGTCCATATGACCTTTTGAACTTATTTGTGGTCAAAGGGTCCTCAAAATTTTTCAAACTATATAAAGTTATAGAATTCTTTTGATGATAAATCAGCTATTCAGAGGTCCCCTTTTGACCTCCTGAACATATTTCTGGCCAAAGAGTCCTCGATCTTGGACTTTCTATATATACTCATAGACTCCCTTTGATGCTTCAAAATCCATATAGATGTCCATATCTGACCTTTTGAACTTATTTCTGGTCAAAGGGTCCTAAAAAGTTTTTAAACTATATAAAGTTATAGACTCTTTCTGATGATAAATCAGCTATTCAGAGGTCCCCTTTCGACCTACTGAACATATTTCTGGCCAAAGAGTCCTAAAAGATTAATACAATACATTCAGACTGAAATCTTCGGATGTTATATCCTCCTGACAAAAGACCATATTTGACATACTGATTTTTTTTCTGGCCAAGGAGTATTCGAAACTTGGGCTTTCTATACATACTCCTTCTGATGCTTCATAAGCCATATATATATGTCCATATGACCTTTTGAACTTATTTGTAGTGAAAGGGTCCTCAAAATTTTTCAAACTATATAAAGTTATAGAATCCTTTTGATGATAAATCAGCTATTCATGGGTCCCCTTTTGACCTCCTGAACATATTTCTGGCCAAAGAGTCCTCGATCTTGGGCTTTCTATACATACTCATAGACTCCTTCTGATGCTTCATAAGCCATATATATATGTCCATATGACCTTTTGAACTTATTTGTGGTCAAAGTGTCCTCAAAATTTTTCAAACTATATAAAGTTATAGAATTCTTTTGATGATAAATCAGCTATTCAGAGGTCCCCTTTTGACCTCCTGAACATATTTCTGGCCAAAGAGTCCTCGATCTTGGACTTTCTATATATACTCATAGACTCCCTTTGATGCTTCAAAATCCATATAGATGTCTATATCTGACCTTTTGAACTTATTTTTGGTCAAAGGGTCCTCAAAAATTTTCAAACTATATAAAGTTATAGAATTCTTATGATGATAAATCAGCTATTCAGAGGTCCCCTTTTGACCTCCTGAACATATTTCTGGCCAAAGAGTCCTCGATCTTGGACTTTCTATATATACTCATAGACTCCCTTTGATGCTTCAAAATCCATATAGATGTCCATATCTGACCTTTTGAACTTATTTCTGGTCAAAGTGTCCTCAAAATTTTTCAAACTATATAAAGTTATAGAATTCTTTTGACGATAAATCAGCTATTCATAGGTCCCCTTTTGACCTCCTGAACATATTTCTGGCCAAAGAGTCCTCGATCTTGGACTTTCTATATATACTCATAGACTCCCTTTGATGCTTCAAAATCCATATAGATGTCCATATCTGACCTTTTGAACTTATTTCTGGTCAAAGTGTCCTCAAAATTTTTCAAACTATATAAAGTTATAGAATTCTTTTGATGATAAATCAGCTATTCAGAGGTCGCCTTTTGACCTCCTGAACATATTTCTGGCCAAAGAGTCCTCGATCTTGGGCTTTCTATACATACTCATAGACTCCTTCTGATGCTTCATAAGCCATATAGATGTCCATACCTGACCGTTTGAACCTATTTGTGGTCAAAGTGTCCTCAAAATTTTTCATACTATATAAAGTTATATAATTCTTTTGATGATAAATCAGCTATTCAGAGGTCCCCTTTTGACCTCCTGAACATATTTCTGGCCAAAGAGTCCTCGATCTTGGGCTTTCAATACATACTCATAGACTCCTTCTGATGCATAACAAGCCATATAGATGTCCATCTTTCACCTTTTTAACTCATTTGTGGTCAAAGTGTCCTTAAAATTTTTCAAACTATATAAAGTTATAGAATTCTTTTGATGATAAATCAGCTATTCAGAGGTCCTCTTTTGACCTCCTGAACATATTTCTGGCCAAAGAGTCCTCGACCTTGGGCTTTCTATACATACTCATAGACTCTTTCTGATGCTTCATAAGCCATATAGATGTCCATATCTGACCTTTTGAACCTATTTGTGGTCAAAGTGTCCTCAAAATTTTTCAAACTATATAAAGTTATAGAATTCTTTTGATGATAAATCAGCTATTCAGAGGTCCCCTTTTGAGCTCCTGAAAATTTTTCTCGCCAAAGATTGCTCGATCTTGGGCTTTCTATATATTCTCATAGACTCCCTCTGATGCTTCATAAGCCATATAGATGTCCATATCTGACCCTTTGAACCTATTTTGTGGTCAAAGTGTCCTCAAAATTTTTCAAACAATATAAAGTTATAGAATTCTTTTGATGATAAATCAGCTATTCAGAGGTCCCCTTTTGAGCTCCTGAACATATTTCTGGCCAAAGAGTCCTCGATCTTGGTCTTTCTATATATACTCATAGACGACCTTTGATGCTTCAAAATCCATATAGATGTCCATATCTGACCTTTTGAACTTATTTCTGGTCAAAGGGTCCTCAAAATTTTTCTAACTATATAAAGTTATAGAATTCTTTTGATGATAAATCAGCTATTCAGAGGTCCTCTTTTGACCTCCAGAACATATTTCTGGCCAAAGAGTCCTCGACCTTGGGATTTCTATACATACTCATAGACTCCCTCTGATGCTTCATAAGCCATATAGATGTTCATATCTGACCGTTTGAACCTATTTGTGGTCAAAGTGTCCTCAAAATTTTTCAAACTATATAAAGTTATAGAATTCTTTTGATGATAAATCAGCTATTCAGAGGTCCTCTTTTGACCTCCTGAACATATTTCTGGCCAAAGAGTCCTCGACCTTGGGCTTTCTATACATACTCATAGACTCCTTCTGATGCTTCATAAGCCATATAGATGTCCATATCTTACCTTT
>NW_028296404.1:0-97372 GCF_964197995.2 Scardinius erythrophthalmus
CAACAGTTGGGTGCGCTTATAGCTATTTTTATGATTTTTTTCACTGTTATAGCGCCACCAAGTGGCCAATTGTCACGATTTTTTTCATGTCAACTCAGATTGAGCTTATGAACATGTGTCCCAAGTTTAGCGAAAATGTCTCTTTCCGCTCACAAGTTATAACCATTTTATAGTGCCACCAAGTGGCCAATTGTCATGATTTTTTTTCACATGACCTCAGAATGAGCTCATGAACATGTGTCCCAAGTTTTGTGAAAATATCTCTTTCCGTTCACAAGCTATAACCATTTTATAGTGCCACCAAGTGGCCAATTGTTGCGATTTTTTTCAAGTGATCTCAGATTGAGCTCAGGAAGATGTATCCCAAGTTCAGCAAAAAAAATCTCTTTCCGTTCACAATTTATAACCGTTTCAGTAAAAGTGGCCCTGGTGCCATCAAATATTTTGGTTCCCCTTATGGACCGTTAATTGAAATTTTGAATTTTTTGGATGATTATTGATTGTCAGACTCCAGAGAATATTCTTGCAGTGGTTTGGTTCCGATCGGGC
Organism: Scardinius erythrophthalmus; assembly: GCF_964197995.2. Lineage (NCBI taxonomy): Eukaryota > Metazoa > Chordata > Actinopteri > Cypriniformes > Leuciscidae > Scardinius > Scardinius erythrophthalmus. The sequence goes on from NW_028296404.1 coordinate 550, forward strand.
TAAAAACCTAGGAGAAGTTAGCAAAAATAGGTTTTTCAAAAAAATGCAATTTACTCAAAATTGGCGCCTGAAAGGCGAGCAAATCGGAGATAGCCATTTTGTCCGCCTTGAGCCAAGGATTCCAACGATATAAGACACTTGATCATGGGACAAGCGGTCTAAGAGTTATGAGCGATTTTGAACTTTTGGTTGCTGTAGCGCCACCTATGGGCCATTCGGGGTCATACTCTGATAGGTTGTCCCCAAATTGAGGCCTACCATCTGGCCAGGTTTCAAGTCTCTAGGCCTTACGGTTTGTCCTGCACGATGCGTTTTACGAATCCTTACAATTACAATAGGGTTTCAGCATTTCATGCTTGAACCCCTAATAAGAATGAAGGCTTTTTGCCAGTTATAGCGCCACCTGTGGTCCGATCTCCATGAAACTCTGCATGCTTCCTCACCATGTTCTGACACATATGCTCATCAATTTTGGTGAAGTTCTGAGTTTTCATTTGGGATTTATAAGCTTTTTAGTGTATTTTGCCACGCCCCTTTTCTAAATGACCCTGTTACAGCCACCCAAATGCAAAAGTTCAACTTTTTTTCGATAATTATTGATCTAGAGAGTCCAGAGAATTGTCCTAGACTGGTTTGGTTCCGATCGAGCGAAAAACCAGGGACTAGTTCGCAAAAGTAGGTTTTGGACAAAATCCGACATAGCAGAAAATTTCCCTGCCTACATCCAAATCGGAGATAGCCATTTTGTCCGCCTTGAGCCAAGGATTCCAACGATATAAGACACTTGATCCTGGGACAAGCGGTCTAAGAGTTATGAGCGATTTTGAACTTTTGGTTGCTGTAGCGCCACCTATGGGCCATTCGGGGTCATACTCTGATAGGTTGTCCCCAAATTGAGGCCTACCATCTGGCCAGGTTTCAAGTCTCTAGGCCTTACGGTTTGTCCTGCACGATGCGTTTTACGAATCCTTACAATTACAATAGGGTTTCAGCATTTCATGCTTGAACCCCTAATAAGAATGAAGGCTTTTTGCCAGTTATAGCGCCACCTGTGGTCCGATCTCCATGAATCTCTGCATGCTTCCTCACCATGTTCTGACACATATGCTCATCAATTTTGGTGAAGTTCTGAGTTTTCATTTGGGATTTATAGGCTTTTTAGTGTATTTTGCCACGCCCCTTTTCTAAATGACCCTGTTACAGCCACCCAAATGCAAAAGTTCAACTTTTTTTCGATAATTATTGATCTAGAGAGTCCAGAGAATTGTCCTAGACTGGTTTGGTTCCGATCGGGCGAAAAACCAGGGACTAGTTCGCAAAAGTAAGTTTTGGACAAAATCCGACATAGCAGAAAATTTCCCCTGCCTACATCCAAATCGGAGATAGCCATTTTGTCCGCCTTGAGCCAAGGATTCCAACGATATAAGACACTTGATCCTGGGACAAGCGGTCTAAGAGTTATGAGCGATTTTGAACTTTTGGTTGCTGTAGCGCCACCTATGGGCCATTCGGGGTCATACTCTGATAGGTTGTCCCCAAATTGAGGCCTACCCACTGATCTATATAGAATGACTGGATAGCTCATGACGTCATGAACAGTGAAGCCACCGCGCCGCCATATTGGTATTCCCTAGTGAGCTCATGCGTTCTATTGAATCAATAGGAAATTTTATGATTTGACTGAAAAAACATTGCCTAACGAGACACCATTTTAAAATCTAAAGTCTCCCTGCACATTTTTACAACGCAAACACCCTTAGCATTTAAATGGGTATTTGTTTAAAGTCGAATATTTTTCCAGCTTATTAAAAAACGGCAATTTCTTTGCAAAAGGAATTAAAAGCTGTACGAGAACAGTAGTCGGCCTTCACTGAAAAGCTATCTTCACAGGTAAGAAAAACAGTTTGATACTATTAATTAAATAGTGAATGCTAAAGACCTATATTTTTTTGAATTGGTGAATATTCATGTGAATATTGTTTCGTAGCCACGTCCGAATTAATAATACCTCAGCACAATACTAATTTGTTCCCTCGTTTTATTATATTGTGGCCACGTTGTAATTCGTTAAATCAAAATGAGGGAGGGAATTAGTTAAACGTGTCCACGATTTATTAAAACGAGGGAACAAGTCGTCGTAACAAGCAGTGGCGTAACTTTGTTTTAAAAAGTGGGTGGGACGGGTTTTAAAAAAAAAAAACGGGGGGGGGGGGGATTTATGAATGCTAAATCATAAATCGATGTATGTACAATAACATTACGATGTCCAGCAATCGATTGAAATAGTGCATGGGTTTAATTTGTCGTTTAATGAGGTCTGATATATGTTGGTTTGGGTAAATCCGTTATAAAAATGTGTATATTGAAATGGTCCAGTGGTAGAACTTTTGCCAAGCATGTCAGAGGTTGTGGGTTCTAATCCGCACTCGTAGGCTATATTTTTATATCGTTGACTCGTAGTTTTTTTTTTTGTTTTTTTTTTTTCATTAAAACCGATTATGTTTATCATCAGTGGTTGTATATCAGGCAAGCATTTTGTTTTGTAATTTCACCGGAACGAATAGAGAGTCTCCACAACGGATTGAAGCACGCGTCCGAGTGAAGACTGTGCGCGAGCCACAACAAGAGAACACAGTATCCGCGCCTGTGTCTGTATCTGTATCTGATCGCAGCGGCAACGAGCACTTTGATCACTTGATTTCAAAAACAACACATTTCAGTGCTAGATCGCCTCCTACAAACGAACTAAATGAATGCTCTGCTAGTTAACTGGAGATGTTTTATTTATTTGTATTTGTACATTCGTGCCGCGAGATGTTTCAAAAGTGGTGGGGACAATATCGACCTTAGCAAAAAGTGGTGGGGACATGTCCCACCCGTCCCACCCGCAAATTACGCCTATGGTAACAACGAATTATTTAGATCAGTGGACAGAGCGCATACAGGCAGAAAGAGCCCCGGCCGCGCGCGCGCACTCTCAGCGCCTTCAAACAACACAAGCGCTGTATTGCTCTTTCTCCCTCGCGCATATCAACATCAATTCACACAATATTAAAAGGTCGGAAGACCGATTGTGTTTTATAGATTAGTAGTTTGTTCATATAGAGTGTTTGATTAGCAAGTTACATGTTCAGGAAATGCTTAATACAAATTATTGTATGGGTTAATGTAACGGTAAACGGACTCTGCACGAAGCTCTTTTGAAGCTGTCAAATGGTGTCGCTATTGGACACTTACTTGTGATTATTGCTGCTCTGAGGTTTCTTATAGGATACTGTTGACTGTTTTATCGTTGATTTTTGAAGATGCAGCAGCTCTTGCCTCGGAGAAAACAACACGGGCATTGCGACAATATTGCATATAAATTACTACTTATAGGGCTTGAATTACAACCTGTGGGCTCTTGTTATACATCCCTTTGTGAACGTCGTCTTACACTTGTATGCTGCACATCCGGTCATCTTAAAAGTGCCGTCGAGGCTACCAATCTCTGTATAACGGGCGTTGGATCCCTCTGCTGGTAGGGAATCGTAAAATGGCCGCTCGAACACTTCCGGTGGCTTCACTGCCTAGTGGCAGTTTAGAACGTCATGAGCTATCCAGTCATTATATAGATCAGTGGGCCTACCATCTGGCCAGGTTTCAAGTCTCTAGGCCTTACGGTTTGTCCTGCACGATGCGTTTTACGAATCCTTACAATTACAATAGGGTTTCAGCATTTCATGCTTGAACCCCTAATAAGAATGAAGGCTTTTTGCCAGTTATAGCGCCACCTGTGGTCCGATCTCCATGAAACTCTGCATGCTTCCTCACCATGTTCTGACACATATGCTCATCAATTTTGGTGAAGTTCTGAGTTTTCATTTGGGATTTATAGGCTTTTTAGTGTATTTTGCCACGCCCCTTTTCTAAATGACCCTGTTACAGCCACCCAAATGCAAAAGTTCAACTTTTTTTTGATAATTATTGATCTAGAGAGTCCAGAGAATTGTCCTAGACTGGTTTGGTTCCGATCGGGCGAAAAACCAGGGACTAGTTCGCAAAAGTAGGTTTTGGACAAAATCCGACATAGCAGAAAATTTCCCCTGCCTACATCAAAATCGGAGATAGCCATTTTGTCCGCCTTGAGCCAAGGATTCCAACGATATAAGACACTTGATCCTGGGACAAGCGGTCTAAGAGTTATGAGCGATTTTGAACTTTTGGTTGCTGTAGCGCCACCTATGGGCCATTCGGGGTCATACTCTGATAGGTTGTCCCCAAATTGAGGCCTACCATCTGGCCAGGTTTCAAGTCTCTAGGCCTTACGGTTTGTCCTGCACGATGCGTTTTACGAATCCTTACAATTACAATAGGGTTTCAGCATTTCATGCTTGAACCCCTAATAAGAATGAAGGCTTTTTGCCAGTTATAGCGCCACCTGTGGTCCGATCTCCATGAAACTCTGCATGCTTCCTCACCATGTTCTGACACATATGCTCATCAATTTTGGTGAAGTTCTGAGTTTTCATTTGGGATTTATAGGCTTTTTAGTGTATTTTGCCACGCCCCTTTTCTAAATGACCCTGTTACAGCCACCCAAATGCAAAAGTTCAACTTTTTTTCGATAATTATTGATCTAGAGAGTCCAGAGAATTGTCCTAGACTGGTTTGGTTCCGATCGGGCGAAAAACCAGGGACTAGTTCGCAAAAGTAGGTTTTGGACAAAATCCGACATAGCAGAAAATTTCCCCTGCCTACATCCAAATCGGAGATAGCCATTTTGTCCGCCTCGAGCCAAGGATTCCAACGATATAAGACACTTGATCCTGGGACAAGCGGTCTAAGAGTTATGAGCGATTTTGAACTTTTGGTTGCTGTAGCGCCACCTATGGGCCATTCGGGGTCATACTCTGATAGGTTGTCCCCAAATTGAGGCCTACCATCTGGCCAGGTTTCAAGTCTCTAGGCCTTACGGTTTGTCCTGCACGATGCGTTTTACGAATCCTTACAATTACAATAGGGTTTCAGCATTTCAAGCTTGAACCCCTAATAAGAATGAAGGCTTTTTGCCAGTTATAGCGCCACCTGTGGTCCGATCTCCATGAATCTCTGCATGCTTCCTCACCATGTTCTGACACATATGCTCATCAATTTTGGTGAAGTTCTGAGTTTTCATTTGGGATTTATAGGCTTTTTAGTGTATTTTGCCACGCCCCTTTTCTAAATGACCCTGTTACAGCCACCCAAATGCAAAAGTTCAACTTTTTTTCGATAATTATTGATCTAGACTAGAGAGTCCAGAGAATTGTCCTAGACTGGTTTGGTTCCGATCGGGCGAAAAACCAGGGACTAGTTCGTAAAAGTAGGTTTTGGACAAAATCCGACATAGCAGAAAATTTCCCCTGCCTACATCCAAATCGGAGATAGCCATTTTGTCCGCCTTGAGCCAAGGATTCCAACGATATAAGACACTTGATCGGTCTAAGCGGTCTAAGAGTTATGAGCGATTTTGAACTTTTGGTTGCTGTAGCGCCACCTATGGGCCATTCGGGGTCATACTCTGATAGGTTGTCCCCAAATTGAGGCCTACCATCTGGCCAGGTTTCAAGTCTCTAGGCCTTACGGTTTGTCCTGCACGATGCGTTTTACGAATCCTTACAATTACAATAGGGTTTCAGCATTTCATGCTTGAACCCCTAATAAGAATGAAGGCTTTTTGCCAGTTATAGCGCCACCTGTGGTCCGATCTCCATGAATCTCTGCATGCTTCCTCACCATGTTCTGACACATATGCTCATCAATTTTGGTGAAGTTCTGAGTTTTCATTTGGGATTTATAGGCTTTTTAGTGTATTTTGCCACGCCCCTTTTCTAAATGACCCTGTTACAGCCACCCAAATGCAAAAGTTCAACTTTTTTTCAATAATTATTGATCTAGAGAGTCCAGAGAATTGTCCTAGACTGGTTTGGTTCCGATCGGGCGAAAAACCAGGGACTAGTTCGCAAAAGTAGGTTTTGGACAAAATCCGACATAGCAGAAAATTTCCCCTGCCTACATCCAAATCGGAGATAGCCATTTTGTCCGCCTTGAGCCAAGGATTCCAACGATATAAGACACTTGATCCTGGGACAAGCGGTCTAAGAGTTATGAGCGATTTTGAACTTTTGGTTGCTGTAGCGCCACCTATGGGCCATTCGGGGTCATACTCTGATAGGTTGTCCCCAAATTGAGGCCTACCCACTGATCTATATAGAATGACTGGATAGCTCATGACGTCATGAACAGTGAAGCCACCGCGCCGCCATATTGGTATTCCCTAGTGAGCTCATGCGTTCTATTGAATCAATAGGAAATTTTATGATTTGACTGAAAAAACATTGCCTAACGAGACACCGTTTTAAAATCTAAAGTCTCCCTGCACATTTTTACAACGCAAACACCCTTAGCATTTAAATGGGTATTTGTTTAAAGTCGAATATTTTTCCAGCTTATTAAAAAACGGCAATTTCTTTGCAAAAGGAATTAAAAGCTGTACGAGAACAGTAGTCGGCCTTCACTGAAAAGCTATCTTCACAGGTAAGAAAAACAGTTTGATACTATTAATTAAATAGTGAATGCTAAAGACCTATATTTATTTGAATTGGTGAATATTCATGTGAATATTGTTTCGTAGCCACGTCCGAATTAATAATACCTCAGCACAATACTAATTTGTTCCCTCGTTTTATTATATTGTGGCCACGTTGTAATTCGTTAAATCAAAATGAGGGAGGGAATTAGTTAAACGTGTCCACGATTTATTAAAACGAGGGAACAAGTCGTCGTAACAACCAGTGGCGTAACTTTGTTTTAAAAAGTGGGTGGGACGGGTTTTAAAAAAAAAAAACGGGGGGGGGGGGGGATTTATGAATGCTAAATCATAAATCGATGTATGTACAATAACATTACGATGTCCAGCAATCGATTGAAATAGTGCATGGGTTTAATTTGTCGTTTAATGAGGTCTGATATATGTTGGTTTGGGTAAATCCGTTATAAAAATGTGTATATTGAAATGGTCCAGTGGTAGAACTTTTGCCAAGCATGTCAGAGGTTGTGGGTTCTAATCCGCACTCGTAGGCTATATTTTTATATCGTTGACTCGTAGTTTTTTTTTTGTTTGTTTTTTTTCATTAAAACCGATTATGTTTATCATCAGTGGTTGTATATCAGGCAAGCATTTTGTTTTGTAATTTCACCGGAACGAATAGAGAGTCTCCACAACGGATTGAAGCACGCGTCCGAGTGAAGACTGTGCGCGAGCCACAACAAGAGAACACAGTATCCGCGCCTGTGTCTGTATCTGTATCTGATCGCAGCGGCAACGAGCACTTTGATCACTTGATTTCAAAAACAACACATTTCAGTGCTAGATCGCCTCCTACAAACGAACTAAATGAATGCTCTGCTAGTTAACTGGAGATGTTTTATTTATTTGTATTTGTACATTCGTGCCGCGAGATGTTTCAAAAGTGGTGGGGACAATATCGACCTTAGCAAAAAGTGGTGGGGACATGTCCCACCCGTCCCACCCGCAAATTACGCCTATGGTAACAACGAATTATTTAGATCAGTGGACAGAGCGCATACAAGCAGAAAGAGCCCCGGCCGCGCGCGCGCACTCTCAGCGCCTTCAAACAACACAAGCGCTGTATTGCTCTTTCTCCCTCGCGCATATCAACATCAATTCACACAATATTAAAAGGTCGGAAGACCGATTGTGTTTTATAGATTAGTAGTTTGTTCATATAGAGTGTTTGATTAGCAAGTTACATGTTCAGGAAATGCTTAATACAAATTATTGTATGGGTTAATGTAACGGTAAACGGACTCTGCACGAAGCTCTTTTGAAGCTGTCAAATGGTGTCGCTATTGGACACTTACTTGTGATTATTGCTGCTCTGAGGTTTCTTATAGGATACTGTTGACTGTTTTATCGTTGATTTTTGAAGATGCAGCAGCTCTTGCCTCGGAGAAAACAACACGGGCATTGCGACAATATTGCATATAAATTACTACTTATAGGGCTTGAATTACAACCTGTGGGCTCTTGTTATACATCCCTTTGTGAACGTCGTCTTACACTTGTATGCTGCACATCGGGTCATCTTAAAAGTGCCGTCGAGGCTACCAATCTCTGTATAACGGGCGTTGGATCCCTCTGCTGGTAGGGAATCGTAAAATGGCCGCTCGAACACTTCCGGTGGCTTCACTGCCTAGTGGCAGTTTAGAACGTCATGAGCTATCCAGTCATTATATAGATCAGTGGGCCTACCATCTGGCCAGGTTTCAAGTCTCTAGGCCTTACGGTTTGTCCTGCACGATGCGTTTTACGAATCCTTACAATTACAATAGGGTTTCAGCATTTCATGCTTGAACCCCTAATAAGAATGAAGGCTTTTTGCCAGTTATAGCGCCACCTGTGGTCCGATCTCCATGAAACTCTGCATGCTTCCTCACCATGTTCTGACACATATGCTCATCAATTTTGGTGAAGTTCTGAGTTTTCATTTGGGATTTATAGGCTTTTTAGTGTATTTTGCCACGCCCCTTTTCTAAATGACCCTGTTACAGCCACCCAAATGCAAAAGTTCAACTTTTTTTCGATAATTATTGATCTAGAGAGTCCAGAGAATTGTCCTAGACTGGTTTGGTTCCGATCGAGCGAAAAACCAGGGACTAGTTCGCAAAAGTAGGTTTTGGACAAAATCCGACATAGCAGAAAATTTCCCTGCCTACATCCAAATCGGAGATAGCCATTTTGTCCGCCTTGAGCCAAGGATTCCAACGATATAAGACACTTGATCCTGGGACAAGCGGTCTAAGAGTTATGAGCGATTTTGAACTTTTGGTTGCTGTAGCGCCACCTATGGGCCATTCGGGGTCATACTCTGATAGGTTGTCCCCAAATTGAGGCCTACCATCTGGCCAGGTTTCAAGTCTCTAGGCCTTACGGTTTGTCCTGCACGATGCGTTTTACGAATCCTTACAATTACAATAGGGTTTCAGCATTTCATGCTTGAACCCCTAATAAGAATGAAGGCTTTTTGCCAGTTATAGCGCCACCTGTGGTCCGATCTCCATGAATCTCTGCATGCTTCCTCACCATGTTCTGACACATATGCTCATCAATTTTGGTGAAGTTCTGAGTTTTCATTTGGGATTTATAGGCTTTTTAGTGTATTTTGCCACGCCCCTTTTCTAAATGACCCTGTTACAGCCACCCAAATGCAAAAGTTCAACTTTTTTTCGATAATTATTGATCTAGAGAGTCCAGAGAATTGTCCTAGACTGGTTTGGTTCCGATCGGGCGAAAAACCAGGGACTAGTTCGCAAAAGTAAGTTTTGGACAAAATCCGACATAGCAGAAAATTTCCCCTGCCTACATCCAAATCGGAGATAGCCATTTTGTCCGCCTTGAGCCAAGGATTCCAACGATATAAGACACTTGATCCTGGGACAAGCGGTCTAAGAGTTATGAGCGATTTTGAACTTTTGGTTGCTGTAGCGCCACCTATGGGCCATTCGGGGTCATACTCTGATAGGTTGTCCCCAAATTGAGGCCTACCCACTGATCTATATAGAATGACTGGATAGCTCATGACGTCATGAACAGTGAAGCCACCGCGCCGCCATATTGGTATTCCCTAGTGAGCTCATGCGTTCTATTGAATCAATAGGAAATTTTATGATTTGACTGAAAAAACATTGCCTAACGAGACACCATTTTAAAATCTAAAGTCTCCCTGCACATTTTTACAACGCAAACACCCTTAGCATTTAAATGGGTATTTGTTTAAAGTCGAATATTTTTCCAGCTTATTAAAAAACGGCAATTTCTTTGCAAAAGGAATTAAAAGCTGTACGAGAACAGTAGTCGGCCTTCACTGAAAAGCTATCTTCACAGGTAAGAAAAACAGTTTGATACTATTAATTAAATAGTGAATGCTAAAGACCTATATTTTTTTGAATTGGTGAATATTCATGTGAATATTGTTTCGTAGCCACGTCCGAATTAATAATACCTCAGCACAATACTAATTTGTTCCCTCGTTTTATTATATTGTGGCCACGTTGTAATTCGTTAAATCAAAATGAGGGAGGGAATTAGTTAAACGTGTCCACGATTTATTAAAACGAGGGAACAAGTCGTCGTAACAAGCAGTGGCGTAACTTTGTTTTAAAAAGTGGGTGGGACGGGTTTTAAAAAAAAAAAACGGGGGGGGGGGGGATTTATGAATGCTAAATCATAAATCGATGTATGTACAATAACATTACGATGTCCAGCAATCGATTGAAATAGTGCATGGGTTTAATTTGTCGTTTAATGAGGTCTGATATATGTTGGTTTGGGTAAATCCGTTATAAAAATGTGTATATTGAAATGGTCCAGTGGTAGAACTTTTGCCAAGCATGTCAGAGGTTGTGGGTTCTAATCCGCACTCGTAGGCTATATTTTTATATCGTTGACTCGTAGTTTTTTTTTTTGTTTTTTTTTTTTCATTAAAACCGATTATGTTTATCATCAGTGGTTGTATATCAGGCAAGCATTTTGTTTTGTAATTTCACCGGAACGAATAGAGAGTCTCCACAACGGATTGAAGCACGCGTCCGAGTGAAGACTGTGCGCGAGCCACAACAAGAGAACACAGTATCCGCGCCTGTGTCTGTATCTGTATCTGATCGCAGCGGCAACGAGCACTTTGATCACTTGATTTCAAAAACAACACATTTCAGTGCTAGATCGCCTCCTACAAACGAACTAAATGAATGCTCTGCTAGTTAACTGGAGATGTTTTATTTATTTGTATTTGTACATTCGTGCCGCGAGATGTTTCAAAAGTGGTGGGGACAATATCGACCTTAGCAAAAAGTGGTGGGGACATGTCCCACCCGTCCCACCCGCAAATTACGCCTATGGTAACAACGAATTATTTAGATCAGTGGACAGAGCGCATACAGGCAGAAAGAGCCCCGGCCGCGCGCGCGCACTCTCAGCGCCTTCAAACAACACAAGCGCTGTATTGCTCTTTCTCCCTCGCGCATATCAACATCAATTCACACAATATTAAAAGGTCGGAAGACCGATTGTGTTTTATAGATTAGTAGTTTGTTCATATAGAGTGTTTGATTAGCAAGTTACATGTTCAGGAAATGCTTAATACAAATTATTGTATGGGTTAATGTAACGGTAAACGGACTCTGCACGAAGCTCTTTTGAAGCTGTCAAATGGTGTCGCTATTGGACACTTACTTGTGATTATTGCTGCTCTGAGGTTTCTTATAGGATACTGTTGACTGTTTTATCGTTGATTTTTGAAGATGCAGCAGCTCTTGCCTCGGAGAAAACAACACGGGCATTGCGACAATATTGCATATAAATTACTACTTATAGGGCTTGAATTACAACCTGTGGGCTCTTGTTATACATCCCTTTGTGAACGTCGTCTTACACTTGTATGCTGCACATCCGGTCATCTTAAAAGTGCCGTCGAGGCTACCAATCTCTGTATAACGGGCGTTGGATCCCTCTGCTGGTAGGGAATCGTAAAATGGCCGCTCGAACACTTCCGGTGGCTTCACTGCCTAGTGGCAGTTTAGAACGTCATGAGCTATCCAGTCATTATATAGATCAGTGGGCCTACCATCTGGCCAGGTTTCAAGTCTCTAGGCCTTACGGTTTGTCCTGCACGATGCGTTTTACGAATCCTTACAATTACAATAGGGTTTCAGCATTTCATGCTTGAACCCCTAATAAGAATGAAGGCTTTTTGCCAGTTATAGCGCCACCTGTGGTCCGATCTCCATGAAACTCTGCATGCTTCCTCACCATGTTCTGACACATATGCTCATCAATTTTGGTGAAGTTCTGAGTTTTCATTTGGGATTTATAGGCTTTTTAGTGTATTTTGCCACGCCCCTTTTCTAAATGACCCTGTTACAGCCACCCAAATGCAAAAGTTCAACTTTTTTTTGATAATTATTGATCTAGAGAGTCCAGAGAATTGTCCTAGACTGGTTTGGTTCCGATCGGGCGAAAAACCAGGGACTAGTTCGCAAAAGTAGGTTTTGGACAAAATCCGACATAGCAGAAAATTTCCCCTGCCTACATCAAAATCGGAGATAGCCATTTTGTCCGCCTTGAGCCAAGGATTCCAACGATATAAGACACTTGATCCTGGGACAAGCGGTCTAAGAGTTATGAGCGATTTTGAACTTTTGGTTGCTGTAGCGCCACCTATGGGCCATTCGGGGTCATACTCTGATAGGTTGTCCCCAAATTGAGGCCTACCATCTGGCCAGGTTTCAAGTCTCTAGGCCTTACGGTTTGTCCTGCACGATGCGTTTTACGAATCCTTACAATTACAATAGGGTTTCAGCATTTCATGCTTGAACCCCTAATAAGAATGAAGGCTTTTTGCCAGTTATAGCGCCACCTGTGGTCCGATCTCCATGAAACTCTGCATGCTTCCTCACCATGTTCTGACACATATGCTCATCAATTTTGGTGAAGTTCTGAGTTTTCATTTGGGATTTATAGGCTTTTTAGTGTATTTTGCCACGCCCCTTTTCTAAATGACCCTGTTACAGCCACCCAAATGCAAAAGTTCAACTTTTTTTCGATAATTATTGATCTAGAGAGTCCAGAGAATTGTCCTAGACTGGTTTGGTTCCGATCGGGCGAAAAACCAGGGACTAGTTCGCAAAAGTAGGTTTTGGACAAAATCCGACATAGCAGAAAATTTCCCCTGCCTACATCCAAATCGGAGATAGCCATTTTGTCCGCCTCGAGCCAAGGATTCCAACGATATAAGACACTTGATCCTGGGACAAGCGGTCTAAGAGTTATGAGCGATTTTGAACTTTTGGTTGCTGTAGCGCCACCTATGGGCCATTCGGGGTCATACTCTGATAGGTTGTCCCCAAATTGAGGCCTACCATCTGGCCAGGTTTCAAGTCTCTAGGCCTTACGGTTTGTCCTGCACGATGCGTTTTACGAATCCTTACAATTACAATAGGGTTTCAGCATTTCAAGCTTGAACCCCTAATAAGAATGAAGGCTTTTTGCCAGTTATAGCGCCACCTGTGGTCCGATCTCCATGAATCTCTGCATGCTTCCTCACCATGTTCTGACACATATGCTCATCAATTTTGGTGAAGTTCTGAGTTTTCATTTGGGATTTATAGGCTTTTTAGTGTATTTTGCCACGCCCCTTTTCTAAATGACCCTGTTACAGCCACCCAAATGCAAAAGTTCAACTTTTTTTCGATAATTATTGATCTAGACTAGAGAGTCCAGAGAATTGTCCTAGACTGGTTTGGTTCCGATCGGGCGAAAAACCAGGGACTAGTTCGTAAAAGTAGGTTTTGGACAAAATCCGACATAGCAGAAAATTTCCCCTGCCTACATCCAAATCGGAGATAGCCATTTTGTCCGCCTTGAGCCAAGGATTCCAACGATATAAGACACTTGATCGGTCTAAGCGGTCTAAGAGTTATGAGCGATTTTGAACTTTTGGTTGCTGTAGCGCCACCTATGGGCCATTCGGGGTCATACTCTGATAGGTTGTCCCCAAATTGAGGCCTACCATCTGGCCAGGTTTCAAGTCTCTAGGCCTTACGGTTTGTCCTGCACGATGCGTTTTACGAATCCTTACAATTACAATAGGGTTTCAGCATTTCATGCTTGAACCCCTAATAAGAATGAAGGCTTTTTGCCAGTTATAGCGCCACCTGTGGTCCGATCTCCATGAATCTCTGCATGCTTCCTCACCATGTTCTGACACATATGCTCATCAATTTTGGTGAAGTTCTGAGTTTTCATTTGGGATTTATAGGCTTTTTAGTGTATTTTGCCACGCCCCTTTTCTAAATGACCCTGTTACAGCCACCCAAATGCAAAAGTTCAACTTTTTTTCAATAATTATTGATCTAGAGAGTCCAGAGAATTGTCCTAGACTGGTTTGGTTCCGATCGGGCGAAAAACCAGGGACTAGTTCGCAAAAGTAGGTTTTGGACAAAATCCGACATAGCAGAAAATTTCCCCTGCCTACATCCAAATCGGAGATAGCCATTTTGTCCGCCTTGAGCCAAGGATTCCAACGATATAAGACACTTGATCCTGGGACAAGCGGTCTAAGAGTTATGAGCGATTTTGAACTTTTGGTTGCTGTAGCGCCACCTATGGGCCATTCGGGGTCATACTCTGATAGGTTGTCCCCAAATTGAGGCCTACCCACTGATCTATATAGAATGACTGGATAGCTCATGACGTCATGAACAGTGAAGCCACCGCGCCGCCATATTGGTATTCCCTAGTGAGCTCATGCGTTCTATTGAATCAATAGGAAATTTTATGATTTGACTGAAAAAACATTGCCTAACGAGACACCGTTTTAAAATCTAAAGTCTCCCTGCACATTTTTACAACGCAAACACCCTTAGCATTTAAATGGGTATTTGTTTAAAGTCGAATATTTTTCCAGCTTATTAAAAAACGGCAATTTCTTTGCAAAAGGAATTAAAAGCTGTACGAGAACAGTAGTCGGCCTTCACTGAAAAGCTATCTTCACAGGTAAGAAAAACAGTTTGATACTATTAATTAAATAGTGAATGCTAAAGACCTATATTTATTTGAATTGGTGAATATTCATGTGAATATTGTTTCGTAGCCACGTCCGAATTAATAATACCTCAGCACAATACTAATTTGTTCCCTCGTTTTATTATATTGTGGCCACGTTGTAATTCGTTAAATCAAAATGAGGGAGGGAATTAGTTAAACGTGTCCACGATTTATTAAAACGAGGGAACAAGTCGTCGTAACAACCAGTGGCGTAACTTTGTTTTAAAAAGTGGGTGGGACGGGTTTTAAAAAAAAAAAACGGGGGGGGGGGGGGATTTATGAATGCTAAATCATAAATCGATGTATGTACAATAACATTACGATGTCCAGCAATCGATTGAAATAGTGCATGGGTTTAATTTGTCGTTTAATGAGGTCTGATATATGTTGGTTTGGGTAAATCCGTTATAAAAATGTGTATATTGAAATGGTCCAGTGGTAGAACTTTTGCCAAGCATGTCAGAGGTTGTGGGTTCTAATCCGCACTCGTAGGCTATATTTTTATATCGTTGACTCGTAGTTTTTTTTTTGTTTGTTTTTTTTCATTAAAACCGATTATGTTTATCATCAGTGGTTGTATATCAGGCAAGCATTTTGTTTTGTAATTTCACCGGAACGAATAGAGAGTCTCCACAACGGATTGAAGCACGCGTCCGAGTGAAGACTGTGCGCGAGCCACAACAAGAGAACACAGTATCCGCGCCTGTGTCTGTATCTGTATCTGATCGCAGCGGCAACGAGCACTTTGATCACTTGATTTCAAAAACAACACATTTCAGTGCTAGATCGCCTCCTACAAACGAACTAAATGAATGCTCTGCTAGTTAACTGGAGATGTTTTATTTATTTGTATTTGTACATTCGTGCCGCGAGATGTTTCAAAAGTGGTGGGGACAATATCGACCTTAGCAAAAAGTGGTGGGGACATGTCCCACCCGTCCCACCCGCAAATTACGCCTATGGTAACAACGAATTATTTAGATCAGTGGACAGAGCGCATACAAGCAGAAAGAGCCCCGGCCGCGCGCGCGCACTCTCAGCGCCTTCAAACAACACAAGCGCTGTATTGCTCTTTCTCCCTCGCGCATATCAACATCAATTCACACAATATTAAAAGGTCGGAAGACCGATTGTGTTTTATAGATTAGTAGTTTGTTCATATAGAGTGTTTGATTAGCAAGTTACATGTTCAGGAAATGCTTAATACAAATTATTGTATGGGTTAATGTAACGGTAAACGGACTCTGCACGAAGCTCTTTTGAAGCTGTCAAATGGTGTCGCTATTGGACACTTACTTGTGATTATTGCTGCTCTGAGGTTTCTTATAGGATACTGTTGACTGTTTTATCGTTGATTTTTGAAGATGCAGCAGCTCTTGCCTCGGAGAAAACAACACGGGCATTGCGACAATATTGCATATAAATTACTACTTATAGGGCTTGAATTACAACCTGTGGGCTCTTGTTATACATCCCTTTGTGAACGTCGTCTTACACTTGTATGCTGCACATCGGGTCATCTTAAAAGTGCCGTCGAGGCTACCAATCTCTGTATAACGGGCGTTGGATCCCTCTGCTGGTAGGGAATCGTAAAATGGCCGCTCGAACACTTCCGGTGGCTTCACTGCCTAGTGGCAGTTTAGAACGTCATGAGCTATCCAGTCATTATATAGATCAGTGGGCCTACCATCTGGCCAGGTTTCAAGTCTCTAGGCCTTACGGTTTGTCCTGCACGATGCGTTTTACGAATCCTTACAATTACAATAGGGTTTCAGCATTTCATGCTTGAACCCCTAATAAGAATGAAGGCTTTTTGCCAGTTATAGCGCCACCTGTGGTCCGATCTCCATGAAACTCTGCATGCTTCCTCACCATGTTCTGACACATATGCTCATCAATTTTGGTGAAGTTCTGAGTTTTCATTTGGGATTTATAGGCTTTTTAGTGTATTTTGCCACGCCCCTTTTCTAAATGACCCTGTTACAGCCACCCAAATGCAAAAGTTAAACTTTTTTTTGATAATTATTGATCTAGAGAGTCCAGAGAATTGTCCTAGACTGGTTTGGTTCCGATCGGGCGAAAAACCAGGGACTAGTTCGCAAAAGTAGGTTTTGGACAAAATCCGACATAGCAGAAAATTTCCCCTGCCTACATCCAAATCGGAGATAGCCATTTTGTCCGCCTTGAGCCAAGGATTCCAACGATATAAGACACTTGATCCTGGGACAAGCGGTCTAAGAGTTATGAGCGATTTTGAACTTTTGGTTGCTGTAGCGCCACCTATGGGCCATTCGGGGTCATACTCTGATAGGTTGTCCCCAAATTGAGGCCTACCATCTGGCCAGGTTTCAAGTCTCTAGGCCTTACGGTTTGTCCTGCACGATGCGTTTTACGAATCCTTACAATTACAATAGGGTTTCAGCATTTCATGCTTGAACCCCTAATAAGAATGAAGGCTTTTTGCCAGTTATAGCGCCACCTGTGGTCCGATCTCCATGAAACTCTGCATGCTTCCTCACCATGTTCTGACACATATGCTCATCAATTTTGGTGAAGTTCTGAGTTTTCATTTGGGATTTATAGGCTTTTTAGTGTATTTTGCCACGCCCCTTTTCTAAATGACCCTGTTACAGCCACCCAAATGCAAAAGTTCAACTTTTTTTCGATAATTATTGATCTAGAGAGTCCAGAGAATTGTCCTAGACTGGTTTGGTTCCGATCGGGCGAAAAACCAGGGACTAGTTCGCAAAAGTAGGTTTTGGAAAAAATCCGACATAGCAGAAAATTTCCCCTGCCTACATCCAAATCGGAGATAGCCATTTTGTCCGCCTCGAGCCAAGGATTCCAACGATATAAGACACTTGATCCTGGGACAAGCGGTCTAAGAGTTATGAGCGATTTTGAACTTTTGGTTGCTGTAGCGCCACCTATGGGCCATTCGGGGTCATACTCTGATAGGTTGTCCCCAAATTGAGGCCTACCATCTGGCCAGGTTTCAAGTCTCTAGGCCTTACGGTTTGTCCTGCACGATGCGTTTTACGAATCCTTACAATTACAATAGGGTTTCAGCATTTCATGCTTGAACCCCTAATAAGAATGAAGGCTTTTTGCCAGTTATAGCGCCACCTGTGGTCCGATCTCCATGAATCTCTGCATGCTTCCTCACCATGTTCTGACACATATGCTCATCAATTTTGGTGAAGTTCTGAGTTTTCATTTGGGATTTATAGGCTTTTTAGTGTATTTTGCCACGCCCCTTTTCTAAATGACCCTGTTACAGCCACCCAAATGCAAAAGTTCAACTTTTTTTCGATAATTATTGATCTAGACTAGAGAGTCCAGAGAATTGTCCTAGACTGGTTTGGGTCCGATCGGGCGAAAAACCAGGGACTAGTTCGCAAAAGTAGGTTTTGGACAAAATCCGACATAGCAGAAAATTTCCCCTGCCTACATCCAAATCGGAGATAGCCATTTTGTCCGCCTTGAGCCAAGGATTCCAACGATATAAGACACTTGATCCTGGGACAAGCGGTCTAAGAGTTATGAGCGATTTTGAACTTTTGGTTGCTGTAGCGCCACCTATGGGCCATTCGGGGTCATACTCTGATAGGTTGTCCCCAAATTGAGGCCTACCATCTGGCCAGGTTTCAAGTCTCTAGGCCTTACGGTTTGTCCTGCACGATGCGTTTTACGAATCCTTACAATTACAATAGGGTTTCAGCATTTCATGCTTGAACCCCTAATAAGAATGAAGGCTTTTTGCCAGTTATAGCGCCACCTGTGGTCCGATCTCCATGAAACTCTGCATGCTTCCTCACCATGTTCTGACACATATGCTCATCAATTTTGGTGAAGTTCTGAGTTTTCATTTGGGATTTATAGGCTTTTTAGTGTATTTTGCCACGCCCCTTTTCTAAATGACCCTGTTACAGCCACCCAAATGCAAAAGTTCAACTTTTTTTCGATAATTATTGATCTAGAGAGTCCAGAGAATTGTCCTAGACTGGTTTGGTTCCGATCGGGCGAAAAACCAGGGACTAGTTCGTAAAAGTAGGTTTTGGACAAAATCCGACATAGCAGAAAATTTCCCCTGCCTACATCCAAATCGGAGATAGCCATTTTGTCCGCCTTGAGCCAAGGATTCCAACGATATAAGACACTTGATCCTGGGACAAGCGGTCTAAGAGTTATGAGCGATTTTGAACTTTTGGTTGCTGTAGCGCCACCTATGGGCCATTCGGGGTCATACTCTGATAGGTTGTCCCCAAATTGAGGCCTACCATCTGGCCAGGTTTCAAGTCTCTAGGCCTTACGGTTTGTCCTGCGCGATGCGTTTTACGAATCCTTACAATTACAATAAGGTTTCAGCATTTCATGCTTGAACCCCTAATAAGAATGAAGGCTTTTTGCCAGTTATAGCGCCACCTGTGGTCCGATCTCCATGAAACTCTGCATGCTTCCTCACCATGTTCTGACACATATGCTCATCAATTTTGGTGAAGTTCTGAGTTTTCATTTGGGATTTATAGGCTTTTTAGTGTATTTTGCCACGCCCCTTTTCTAAATGACCCTGTTACAGCCACCCAAATGCAAAAGTTCAACTTTTTTTCGATAATTATTGATCTAGAGAGTCCAGAGAATTGTCCTAGACTGGTTTGGTTCCGATCGGGCGAAAAACCAGGGACTAGTTCGCAAAAGTAGGTTTTGGACAAAATCCGACATAGCAGAAAATTTCCCCTGCCTACATCCAAATCGGAGATAGCCATTTTGTCCGCCTTGAGCCAAGGATTCCAACGATATAAGACACTTGATCATGGGACAAGCGGTCTAAGAGTTATGAGCGATTTTGAACTTTTGGTTGCTGTAGCGCCACCTATGGGCCATTCGGGGTCATACTCTGATAGGTTGTCCCCAAATTGAGGCCTACCATCTGGCCAGGTTTCAAGTCTCTAGGCCTTACGGTTTGTCCTGCACGATGCGTTTTACGAATCCTTACAATTACAATAGGGTTTCAGCATTTCATGCTTGAACCCCTAATAAGAATGAAGGCTTTTTGCCAGTTATAGCGCCACCTGTGGTCCGATCTCCATGAAACTCTGCATGCTTCCTCACCATGTTCTGACACATATGCTCATCAATTTTGGTGAAGTTCTGAGTTTTCATTTGGGATTTATAGGCTTTTTAGTGTATTTTGCCACGCCCCTTTTCTAAATGACCCTGTTACAGCCACCCAAATGCAAAAGTTCAACTTTTTTTCGATAATTATTGATCTAGAGAGTCCAGAGAATTGTCCTAGACTGGTTTGGTTCCGATCGGGCGAAAAACCAGGGACTAGTTCGCAAAAGTAGGTTTTGGACAAAATCCGACATAGCAGAAAATTTCCCCTGCCTACATCCAAATCGGAGATAGCCATTTTGTCCACCTTGAGCCAAGGATTCCAACGATATAAGACACTTGATCCTGGGACAAGCGGTCTAAGAGTTATGAGCGATTTTGAACTTTTGGTTGCTGTAGCGCCACCTATGGGCCATTCGGGGTCATACTCTGATAGGTTGTCCCCAAATTGAGGCCTACCATCTGGCCAGGTTTCAAGTCTCTAGGCCTTACGGTTTGTCCTGCACGATGCGTTTTACGAATCCTTACAATTACAATAGGGCTTCAGCATTTCATGCTTGAACCCCTAATAAGAATGAAGGCTTTTTGCCAGTTATAGCGCCACCTGTGGTCCGATCTCCATGAAACTCTGCATGCTTCCTCACCATGTTCTGACACATATGCTCATCAATTTTGGTGAAGTTCTGAGTTTTCATTTGGGATTTATAGGCTTTTTAGTGTATTTTGCCACGCCCCTTTTCTAAATGACCCTGTTACAGCCACCCAAATGCAAAAGTTCAACTATTTTTCGATAATTATTGATCTAGAGAGTCCAGAGAATTGTCCTAGACTGGTTTGGTTCCGATCGGGCGAAAAACCAGGGACTAGTTCGCAAAAGTAGGTTTTGGACAAAATCCGACATAGCAGAAAATTTCCCCTGCCTACATCCAAATCGGAGATAGTCATTTTGTCCGCCTTGAGCCAAGGATTCCAACGATATAAGACACTTGATCCTGGGACAAGCGGTCTAAGAGTTATGAGCGATTTTGAACTTTTGGTTGCTGTAGCGCCACCTATGGGCCATTCGGGGTCATACTCTGATAGGTTGTCCCCAAATTGAGGCCTACCATCTGGCCAGGTTTCAAGTCTCTAGGCCTTACGGTTTGTCCTGCACGATGCGTTTTACGAATCCTTACAATTACAATAGGGTTTCAGCATTTCATGCTTGAACCCCTAATAAGAATGAAGGCTTTTTGCCAGTTATAGCGCCACCTGTGGTCCGATCTCCATGAAACTCTGCATGCTTCCTCACCATGTTCTGACACATATGCTCATCAATTTTGGTGAAGTTCTGAGTTTTCATTTGGGATTTATAGGCTTTTTAGTGTATTTTGCCACGCCCCTTTTCTAAATGACCCTGTTACAGCCACCCAAATGCAAAAGTTCAACTTTTTTTCGATAATTATTGATCTAGAGAGTCCAGAGAATTGTCCTAGACTGGTTTGGTTCCGATCGGGCGAAAAACCAGGGACTAGTTCGCAAAAGTAGGTTTTGGACAAAATCCGACATAGCAGAAAATTTCCCCTGCCTACATCCAAATCGGAGATAGCCATTTTGTCCGCCTTGAGCCAAGGATTCCAACGATATAAGACACTTGATCCTGGGACAAGCGGTCTAAGAGTTATGAGCGATTTTGAACTTTTGGTTGCTGTAGCGCCACCTATGGGCCATTCGGGGTCATACTCTGATAGGTTGTCCCCAAATTGAGGCCTACCATCTGGCCAGGTTTCAAGTCTCTAGGCCTTACGGTTTGTCCTGCACGATGCGTTTTACGAATCCTTACAATTACAATAGGGTTTCAGCATTTCATGCTTGAACCCCTAATAAGAATGAAGGCTTTTTGCCAGTTATAGCGCCACCTGTGGTCCGATCTCCATGAATCTCTGCATGCTTCCTCACCATGTTCTGACACATATGCTCATCAATTTTGGTGAAGTTCTGAGTTTTCATTTGGGATTTATAGGCTTTTTAGTGTATTTTGCCACGCCCCTTTTCTAAATGACCCTGTTACAGCCACCCAAATGCAAAAGTTCAACTTTTTTTCGATAATTATTGATCTAGAGAGTCCAGAGAATTGTCCTAGACTGGTTTGGTTCCGATCGGGCGAAAAACCAGGGACTAGTTCGCAAAAGTAGGTTTTGGACAAAATCCGACATAGCAGAAAATTTCCCCTGCCTACATCCAAATCGGAGATAGCCATTTTGTCCGCCTTGAGCCAAGGATTCCAACGATATAAGACACTTGATCCTGGGACAAGCGGTCTAAGAGTTATGAGCGATTTTGAACTTTTGGTTGCTGTAGCGCCACCTATGGGCCATTCGGGGTCATACTCTGATAGGTTGTCCCCAAATTGAGGCCTACCCACTGATCTATATAGAATGACTGGATAGCTCATGACGTCATGAACAGTGAAGCCACCGCGCCGCCATATTGGTATTCCCTAGTGAGCTCATGCGTTCTATTGAATCAATAGGAAATTTTATGATTTGACTGAAAAAACATTGCCTAACGAGACACCGTTTTAAAATCTAAAGTCTCCCTGCACATTTTTACAACGCAAACACCCTTAGCATTTAAATGGGTATTTGTTTAAAGTCGAATATTTTTCCAGCTTATTAAAAAACGGCAATTTCTTTGCAAAAGGAATTAAAAGCTGTACGAGAACAGTAGTCGGCCTTCACTGAAAAGCTATCTTCACAGGTAAGAAAAACAGTTTGATACTATTAATTAAATAGTGAATGCTAAAGACCTATATTTATTTGAATTGGTGAATATTCATGTGAATATTGTTTCGTAGCCACGTCCGAATTAATAATACCTCAG
The DNA here is from genome assembly GCF_964197995.2 of Scardinius erythrophthalmus. Taxonomy (NCBI): domain Eukaryota; kingdom Metazoa; phylum Chordata; class Actinopteri; order Cypriniformes; family Leuciscidae; genus Scardinius; species Scardinius erythrophthalmus. The sequence goes on from NW_028296404.1 coordinate 23,174, forward strand.
CACAATACTAATTTGTTCCCTCGTTTTATTATATTGTGGCCACGTTGTAATTCGTTAAATCAAAATGAGGGAGGGAATTAGTTAAACGTGTCCACGATTTATTAAAACGAGGGAACAAGTCGTCGTAACAACCAGTGGCGTAACTTTGTTTTAAAAAGTGGGTGGGACGGGTTTTAAAAAAAAAAAACGGGGGGGGGGGGGGATTTATGAATGCTAAATCATAAATCGATGTATGTACAATAACATTACGATGTCCAGCAATCGATTGAAATAGTGCATGGGTTTAATTTGTCGTTTAATGAGGTCTGATATATGTTGGTTTGGGTAAATCCGTTATAAAAATGTGTATATTGAAATGGTCCAGTGGTAGAACTTTTGCCAAGCATGTCAGAGGTTGTGGGTTCTAATCCGCACTCGTAGGCTATATTTTTATATCGTTGACTCGTAGTTTTTTTTTTGTTTGTTTTTTTTCATTAAAACCGATTATGTTTATCATCAGTGGTTGTATATCAGGCAAGCATTTTGTTTTGTAATTTCACCGGAACGAATAGAGAGTCTCCACAACGGATTGAAGCACGCGTCCGAGTGAAGACTGTGCGCGAGCCACAACAAGAGAACACAGTATCCGCGCCTGTGTCTGTATCTGTATCTGATCGCAGCGGCAACGAGCACTTTGATCACTTGATTTCAAAAACAACACATTTCAGTGCTAGATCGCCTCCTACAAACGAACTAAATGAATGCTCTGCTAGTTAACTGGAGATGTTTTATTTATTTGTATTTGTACATTCGTGCCGCGAGATGTTTCAAAAGTGGTGGGGACAATATCGACCTTAGCAAAAAGTGGTGGGGACATGTCCCACCCGTCCCACCCGCAAATTACGCCTATGGTAACAACGAATTATTTAGATCAGTGGACAGAGCGCATACAAGCAGAAAGAGCCCCGGCCGCGCGCGCGCACTCTCAGCGCCTTCAAACAACACAAGCGCTGTATTGCTCTTTCTCCCTCGCGCATATCAACATCAATTCACACAATATTAAAAGGTCGGAAGACCGATTGTGTTTTATAGATTAGTAGTTTGTTCATATAGAGTGTTTGATTAGCAAGTTACATGTTCAGGAAATGCTTAATACAAATTATTGTATGGGTTAATGTAACGGTAAACGGACTCTGCACGAAGCTCTTTTGAAGCTGTCAAATGGTGTCGCTATTGGACACTTACTTGTGATTATTGCTGCTCTGAGGTTTCTTATAGGATACTGTTGACTGTTTTATCGTTGATTTTTGAAGATGCAGCAGCTCTTGCCTCGGAGAAAACAACACGGGCATTGCGACAATATTGCATATAAATTACTACTTATAGGGCTTGAATTACAACCTGTGGGCTCTTGTTATACATCCCTTTGTGAACGTCGTCTTACACTTGTATGCTGCACATCGGGTCATCTTAAAAGTGCCGTCGAGGCTACCAATCTCTGTATAACGGGCGTTGGATCCCTCTGCTGGTAGGGAATCGTAAAATGGCCGCTCGAACACTTCCGGTGGCTTCACTGCCTAGTGGCAGTTTAGAACGTCATGAGCTATCCAGTCATTATATAGATCAGTGGGCCTACCATCTGGCCAGGTTTCAAGTCTCTAGGCCTTACGGTTTGTCCTGCACGATGCGTTTTACGAATCCTTACAATTACAATAGGGTTTCAGCATTTCATGCTTGAACCCCTAATAAGAATGAAGGCTTTTTGCCAGTTATAGCGCCACCTGTGGTCCGATCTCCATGAAACTCTGCATGCTTCCTCACCATGTTCTGACACATATGCTCATCAATTTTGGTGAAGTTCTGAGTTTTCATTTGGGATTTATAGGCTTTTTAGTGTATTTTGCCACGCCCCTTTTCTAAATGACCCTGTTACAGCCACCCAAATGCAAAAGTTCAACTTTTTTTTGATAATTATTGATCTAGAGAGTCCAGAGAATTGTCCTAGACTGGTTTGGTTCCGATCGGGCGAAAAAACAGGGACTAGTTCGCAAAAGTAGGTTTTGGACAAAATCCGACATAGCAGAAAATTTCCCCTGCCTACATCCAAATCGGAGATAGCCATTTTGTCCGCCTTGAGCCAAGGATTCCAACGATATAAGACACTTGATCCTGGGACAAGCGGTCTAAGAGTTATGAGCGATTTTGAACTTTTGGTTGCTGTAGCGCCACCTATGGGCCATTCGGGGTCATACTCTGATAGGTTGTCCCCAAATTGAGGCCTACCATCTGGCCAGGTTTCAAGTCTCTAGGCCTTACGGTTTGTCCTGCACGATGCGTTTTACGAATCCTTACAATTACAATAGGGTTTCAGCATTTCATGCTTGAACCCCTAATAAGAATGAAGGCTTTTTGCCAGTTATAGCGCCACCTGTGGTCCGATCTCCATGAAACTCTGCATGCTTCCTCACCATGTTCTGACACATATGCTCATCAATTTTGGTGAAGTTCTGAGTTTTCATTTGGGATTTATAGGCTTTTTAGTGTATTTTGCCACGCCCCTTTTCTAAATGACCCTGTTACAGCCACCCAAATGCAAAAGTTCAACTTTTTTTCGATAATTATTGATCTAGAGAGTCCAGAGAATTGTCCTAGACTGGTTTGGTTCCGATCGGGCGAAAAACCAGGGACTAGTTCGCAAAAGTAGGTTTTGGACAAAATCCGACATAGCAGAAAATTTCCCCTGCCTACATCCAAATCGGAGATAGCCATTTTGTCCGCCTCGAGCCAAGGATTCCAACGATATAAGACACTTGATCCTGGGACAAGCGGTCTAAGAGTTATGAGCGATTTTGAACTTTTGGTTGCTGTAGCGCCACCTATGGGCCATTCGGGGTCATACTCTGATAGGTTGTCCCCAAATTGAGGCCTACCATCTGGCCAGGTTTCAAGTCTCTAGGCCTTACGGTTTGTCCTGCACGATGCGTTTTACGAATCCTTACAATTACAATAGGGTTTCAGCATTTCATGCTTGAACCCCTAATAAGAATGAAGGCTTTTTGCCAGTTATAGCGCCACCTGTGGTCCGATCTCCATGAATCTCTGCATGCTTCCTCACCATGTTCTGACACATATGCTCATCAATTTTGGTGAAGTTCTGAGTTTTCATTTGGGATTTATAGGCTTTTTAGTGTATTTTGCCACGCCCCTTTTCTAAATGACCCTGTTACAGCCACCCAAATGCAAAAGTTCAACTTTTTTTCGATAATTATTGATCTAGACTAGAGAGTCCAGAGAATTGTCCTAGACTGGTTTGGGTCCGATCGGGCGAAAAACCAGGGACTAGTTCGCAAAAGTAGGTTTTGGACAAAATCCGACATAGCAGAAAATTTCCCCTGCCTACATCCAAATCGGAGATAGCCATTTTGTCCGCCTTGAGCCAAGGATTCCAACGATATAAGACACTTGATCCTGGGACAAGCGGTCTAAGAGTTATGAGCGATTTTGAACTTTTGGTTGCTGTAGCGCCACCTATGGGCCATTCGGGGTCATACTCTGATAGGTTGTCCCCAAATTGAGGCCTACCATCTGGCCAGGTTTCAAGTCTCTAGGCCTTACGGTTTGTCCTGCACGATGCGTTTTACGAATCCTTACAATTACAATAGGGTTTCAGCATTTCATGCTTGAACCCCTAATAAGAATGAAGGCTTTTTGCCAGTTATAGCGCCACCTGTGGTCCGATCTCCATGAAACTCTGCATGCTTCCTCACCATGTTCTGACACATATGCTCATCAATTTTGGTGAAGTTCTGAGTTTTCATTTGGGATTTATAGGCTTTTTAGTGTATTTTGCCACGCCCCTTTTCTAAATGACCCTGTTACAGCCACCCAAATGCAAAAGTTCAACTTTTTTTCGATAATTATTGATCTAGAGAGTCCAGAGAATTGTCCTAGACTGGTTTGGTTCCGATCGGGCGAAAAACCAGGGACTAGTTCGTAAAAGTAGGTTTTGGACAAAATCCGACATAGCAGAAAATTTCCCCTGCCTACATCCAAATCGGAGATAGCCATTTTGTCCGCCTTGAGCCAAGGATTCCAACGATATAAGACACTTGATCCTGGGACAAGCGGTCTAAGAGTTATGAGCGATTTTGAACTTTTGGTTGCTGTAGCGCCACCTATGGGCCATTCGGGGTCATACTCTGATAGGTTGTCCCCAAATTGAGGCCTACCATCTGGCCAGGTTTCAAGTCTCTAGGCCTTACGGTTTGTCCTGCGCGATGCGTTTTACGAATCCTTACAATTACAATAAGGTTTCAGCATTTCATGCTTGAACCCCTAATAAGAATGAAGGCTTTTTGCCAGTTATAGCGCCACCTGTGGTCCGATCTCCATGAAACTCTGCATGCTTCCTCACCATGTTCTGACACATATGCTCATCAATTTTGGTGAAGTTCTGAGTTTTCATTTGGGATTTATAGGCTTTTTAGTGTATTTTGCCACGCCCCTTTTCTAAATGACCCTGTTACAGCCACCCAAATGCAAAAGTTCAACTTTTTTTCGATAATTATTGATCTAGAGAGTCCAGAGAATTGTCCTAGACTGGTTTGGTTCCGATCGGGCGAAAAACCAGGGACTAGTTCGCAAAAGTAGGTTTTGGACAAAATCCGACATAGCAGAAAATTTCCCCTGCCTACATCCAAATCGGAGATAGCCATTTTGTCCGCCTTGAGCCAAGGATTCCAACGATATAAGACACTTGATCATGGGACAAGCGGTCTAAGAGTTATGAGCGATTTTGAACTTTTGGTTGCTGTAGCGCCACCTATGGGCCATTCGGGGTCATACTCTGATAGGTTGTCCCCAAATTGAGGCCTACCATCTGGCCAGGTTTCAAGTCTCTAGGCCTTACGGTTTGTCCTGCACGATGCGTTTTACGAATCCTTACAATTACAATAGGGTTTCAGCATTTCATGCTTGAACCCCTAATAAGAATGAAGGCTTTTTGCCAGTTATAGCGCCACCTGTGGTCCGATCTCCATGAAACTCTGCATGCTTCCTCACCATGTTCTGACACATATGCTCATCAATTTTGGTGAAGTTCTGAGTTTTCATTTGGGATTTATAGGCTTTTTAGTGTATTTTGCCACGCCCCTTTTCTAAATGACCCTGTTACAGCCACCCAAATGCAAAAGTTCAACTTTTTTTTGATAATTATTGATCTAGAGAGTCCAGAGAATTGTCCTAGACTGGTTTGGTTCCGATCGGGCGAAAAAACAGGGACTAGTTCGCAAAAGTAGGTTTTGGACAAAATCCGACATAGCAGAAAATTTCCCCTGCCTACATCCAAATCGGAGATAGCCATTTTGTCCGCCTTGAGCCAAGGATTCCAACGATATAAGACACTTGATCCTGGGACAAGCGGTCTAAGAGTTATGAGCGATTTTGAACTTTTGGTTGCTGTAGCGCCACCTATGGGCCATTCGGGGTCATACTCTGATAGGTTGTCCCCAAATTGAGGCCTACCATCTGGCCAGGTTTCAAGTCTCTAGGCCTTACGGTTTGTCCTGCACGATGCGTTTTACGAATCCTTACAATTACAATAGGGTTTCAGCATTTCATGCTTGAACCCCTAATAAGAATGAAGGCTTTTTGCCAGTTATAGCGCCACCTGTGGTCCGATCTCCATGAAACTCTGCATGCTTCCTCACCATGTTCTGACACATATGCTCATCAATTTTGGTGAAGTTCTGAGTTTTCATTTGGGATTTATAGGCTTTTTAGTGTATTTTGCCACGCCCCTTTTCTAAATGACCCTGTTACAGCCACCCAAATGCAAAAGTTCAACTTTTTTTCGATAATTATTGATCTAGAGAGTCCAGAGAATTGTCCTAGACTGGTTTGGTTCCGATCGGGCGAAAAACCAGGGACTAGTTCGCAAAAGTAGGTTTTGGACAAAATCCGACATAGCAGAAAATTTCCCCTGCCTACATCCAAATCGGAGATAGCCATTTTGTCCGCCTCGAGCCAAGGATTCCAACGATATAAGACACTTGATCCTGGGACAAGCGGTCTAAGAGTTATGAGCGATTTTGAACTTTTGGTTGCTGTAGCGCCACCTATGGGCCATTCGGGGTCATACTCTGATAGGTTGTCCCCAAATTGAGGCCTACCATCTGGCCAGGTTTCAAGTCTCTAGGCCTTACGGTTTGTCCTGCACGATGCGTTTTACGAATCCTTACAATTACAATAGGGTTTCAGCATTTCATGCTTGAACCCCTAATAAGAATGAAGGCTTTTTGCCAGTTATAGCGCCACCTGTGGTCCGATCTCCATGAATCTCTGCATGCTTCCTCACCATGTTCTGACACATATGCTCATCAATTTTGGTGAAGTTCTGAGTTTTCATTTGGGATTTATAGGCTTTTTAGTGTATTTTGCCACGCCCCTTTTCTAAATGACCCTGTTACAGCCACCCAAATGCAAAAGTTCAACTTTTTTTCGATAATTATTGATCTAGACTAGAGAGTCCAGAGAATTGTCCTAGACTGGTTTGGGTCCGATCGGGCGAAAAACCAGGGACTAGTTCGCAAAAGTAGGTTTTGGACAAAATCCGACATAGCAGAAAATTTCCCCTGCCTACATCCAAATCGGAGATAGCCATTTTGTCCGCCTTGAGCCAAGGATTCCAACGATATAAGACACTTGATCCTGGGACAAGCGGTCTAAGAGTTATGAGCGATTTTGAACTTTTGGTTGCTGTAGCGCCACCTATGGGCCATTCGGGGTCATACTCTGATAGGTTGTCCCCAAATTGAGGCCTACCATCTGGCCAGGTTTCAAGTCTCTAGGCCTTACGGTTTGTCCTGCGCGATGCGTTTTACGAATCCTTACAATTACAATAAGGTTTCAGCATTTCATGCTTGAACCCCTAATAAGAATGAAGGCTTTTTGCCAGTTATAGCGCCACCTGTGGTCCGATCTCCATGAAACTCTGCATGCTTCCTCACCATGTTCTGACACATATGCTCATCAATTTTGGTGAAGTTCTGAGTTTTCATTTGGGATTTATAGGCTTTTTAGTGTATTTTGCCACGCCCCTTTTCTAAATGACCCTGTTACAGCCACCCAAATGCAAAAGTTCAACTTTTTTTCGATAATTATTGATCTAGAGAGTCCAGAGAATTGTCCTAGACTGGTTTGGTTCCGATCGGGCGAAAAACCAGGGACTAGTTCGCAAAAGTAGGTTTTGGACAAAATCCGACATAGCAGAAAATTTCCCCTGCCTACATCCAAATCGGAGATAGCCATTTTGTCCGCCTTGAGCCAAGGATTCCAACGATATAAGACACTTGATCATGGGACAAGCGGTCTAAGAGTTATGAGCGATTTTGAACTTTTGGTTGCTGTAGCGCCACCTATGGGCCATTCGGGGTCATACTCTGATAGGTTGTCCCCAAATTGAGGCCTACCATCTGGCCAGGTTTCAAGTCTCTAGGCCTTACGGTTTGTCCTGCACGATGCGTTTTACGAATCCTTACAATTACAATAGGGTTTCAGCATTTCATGCTTGAACCCCTAATAAGAATGAAGGCTTTTTGCCAGTTATAGCGCCACCTGTGGTCCGATCTCCATGAAACTCTGCATGCTTCCTCACCATGTTCTGACACATATGCTCATCAATTTTGGTGAAGTTCTGAGTTTTCATTTGGGATTTATAGGCTTTTTAGTGTATTTTGCCACGCCCCTTTTCTAAATGACCCTGTTACAGCCACCCAAATGCAAAAGTTCAACTTTTTTTTGATAATTATTGATCTAGAGAGTCCAGAGAATTGTCCTAGACTGGTTTGGTTCCGATCGGGCGAAAAAACAGGGACTAGTTCGCAAAAGTAGGTTTTGGACAAAATCCGACATAGCAGAAAATTTCCCCTGCCTACATCCAAATCGGAGATAGCCATTTTGTCCGCCTTGAGCCAAGGATTCCAACGATATAAGACACTTGATCCTGGGACAAGCGGTCTAAGAGTTATGAGCGATTTTGAACTTTTGGTTGCTGTAGCGCCACCTATGGGCCATTCGGGGTCATACTCTGATAGGTTGTCCCCAAATTGAGGCCTACCATCTGGCCAGGTTTCAAGTCTCTAGGCCTTACGGTTTGTCCTGCACGATGCGTTTTACGAATCCTTACAATTACAATAGGGTTTCAGCATTTCATGCTTGAACCCCTAATAAGAATGAAGGCTTTTTGCCAGTTATAGCGCCACCTGTGGTCCGATCTCCATGAAACTCTGCATGCTTCCTCACCATGTTCTGACACATATGCTCATCAATTTTGGTGAAGTTCTGAGTTTTCATTTGGGATTTATAGGCTTTTTAGTGTATTTTGCCACGCCCCTTTTCTAAATGACCCTGTTACAGCCACCCAAATGCAAAAGTTCAACTTTTTTTCGATAATTATTGATCTAGAGAGTCCAGAGAATTGTCCTAGACTGGTTTGGTTCCGATCGGGCGAAAAACCAGGGACTAGTTCGCAAAAGTAGGTTTTGGACAAAATCCGACATAGCAGAAAATTTCCCCTGCCTACATCCAAATCGGAGATAGCCATTTTGTCCGCCTCGAGCCAAGGATTCCAACGATATAAGACACTTGATCCTGGGACAAGCGGTCTAAGAGTTATGAGCGATTTTGAACTTTTGGTTGCTGTAGCGCCACCTATGGGCCATTCGGGGTCATACTCTGATAGGTTGTCCCCAAATTGAGGCCTACCATCTGGCCAGGTTTCAAGTCTCTAGGCCTTACGGTTTGTCCTGCACGATGCGTTTTACGAATCCTTACAATTACAATAGGGTTTCAGCATTTCATGCTTGAACCCCTAATAAGAATGAAGGCTTTTTGCCAGTTATAGCGCCACCTGTGGTCCGATCTCCATGAAACTCTGCATGCTTCCTCACCATGTTCTGACACATATGCTCATCAATTTTGGTGAAGTTCTGAGTTTTCATTTGGGATTTATAGGCTTTTTAGTGTATTTTGCCACGCCCCTTTTCTAAATGACCCTGTTACAGCCACCCAAATGCAAAAGTTCAACTTTTTTTCGATAATTATTGATCTAGAGAGTCCAGAGAATTGTCCTAGACTGGTTTGGTTCCGATCGGGCGAAAAACCAGGGACTAGTTCGTAAAAGTAGGTTTTGGACAAAATCCGACATAGCAGAAAATTTCCCCTGCCTACATCCAAATCGGAGATAGCCATTTTGTCCGCCTTGAGCCAAGGATTCCAACGATATAAGACACTTGATCCTGGGACAAGCGGTCTAAGAGTTATGAGCGATTTTGAACTTTTGGTTGCTGTAGCGCCACCTATGGGCCATTCGGGGTCATACTCTGATAGGTTGTCCCCAAATTGAGGCCTACCATCTGGCCAGGTTTCAAGTCTCTAGGCCTTACGGTTTGTCCTGCGCGATGCGTTTTACGAATCCTTACAATTACAATAAGGTTTCAGCATTTCATGCTTGAACCCCTAATAAGAATGAAGGCTTTTTGCCAGTTATAGCGCCACCTGTGGTCCGATCTCCATGAAACTCTGCATGCTTCCTCACCATGTTCTGACACATATGCTCATCAATTTTGGTGAAGTTCTGAGTTTTCATTTGGGATTTATAGGCTTTTTAGTGTATTTTGCCACGCCCCTTTTCTAAATGACCCTGTTACAGCCACCCAAATGCAAAAGTTCAACTTTTTTTCGATAATTATTGATCTAGAGAGTCCAGAGAATTGTCCTAGACTGGTTTGGGTCCGATCGGGCGAAAAACCAGGGACTAGTTCGCAAAAGTAGGTTTTGGACAAAATCCGACATAGCAGAAAATTTCCCCTGCCTACATCCAAATCGGAGATAGCCATTTTGTCCGCCTTGAGCCAAGGATTCCAACGATATAAGACACTTGATCCTGGGACAAGCGGTCTAAGAGTTATGAGCGATTTTTAACTTTTGGTTGCTGTAGCGCCACCTATGGGCCATTCGGGGTCATACTCTGATAGGTTGTCCCCAAATTGAGGCCTACCATCTGGCCAGGTTTCAAGTCTCTAGGCCTTACGGTTTGTCCTGCGCGATGCGTTTTACGAATCCTTACAATTACAATAAGGTTTCAGCATTTCATGCTTGAACCCCTAATAAGAATGAAGGCTTTTTGCCAGTTATAGCGCCACCTGTGGTCCGATCTCCATGAAACTCTGCATGCTTCCTCACCATGTTCTGACACATATGCTCATCAATTTTGGTGAAGTTCTGAGTTTTCATTTGGGATTTATAGGCTTTTTAGTGTATTTTGCCACGCCCCTTTTCTAAATGACCCTGTTACAGCCACCCAAATGCAAAAGTTCAACTTTTTTTTGATAATTATTGATCTAGAGAGTCCAGAGAATTGTCCTAGACTGGTTTGGTTCCGATCGGGCGAAAAAACAGGGACTAGTTCGCAAAAGTAGGTTTTGGACAAAATCCGACATAGCAGAAAATTTCCCCTGCCTACATCCAAATCGGAGATAGCCATTTTGTCCGCCTTGAGCCAAGGATTCCAACGATATAAGACACTTGATCCTGGGACAAGCGGTCTAAGAGTTATGAGCGATTTTGAACTTTTGGTTGCTGTAGCGCCACCTATGGGCCATTCGGGGTCATACTCTGATAGGTTGTCCCCAAATTGAGGCCTACCATCTGGCCAGGTTTCAAGTCTCTAGGCCTTACGGTTTGTCCTGCACGATGCGTTTTACGAATCCTTACAATTACAATAGGGTTTCAGCATTTCATGCTTGAACCCCTAATAAGAATGAAGGCTTTTTGCCAGTTATAGCGCCACCTGTGGTCCGATCTCCATGAAACTCTGCATGCTTCCTCACCATGTTCTGACACATATGCTCATCAATTTTGGTGAAGTTCTGAGTTTTCATTTGGGATTTATAGGCTTTTTAGTGTATTTTGCCACGCCCCTTTTCTAAATGACCCTGTTACAGCCACCCAAATGCAAAAGTTCAACTTTTTTTCGATAATTATTGATCTAGAGAGTCCAGAGAATTGTCCTAGACTGGTTTGGTTCCGATCGGGCGAAAAACCAGGGACTAGTTCGCAAAAGTAGGTTTTGGACAAAATCCGACATAGCAGAAAATTTCCCCTGCCTACATCCAAATCGGAGATAGCCATTTTGTCCGCCTCGAGCCAAGGATTCCAACGATATAAGACACTTGATCCTGGGACAAGCGGTCTAAGAGTTATGAGCGATTTTGAACTTTTGGTTGCTGTAGCGCCACCTATGGGCCATTCGGGGTCATACTCTGATAGGTTGTCCCCAAATTGAGGCCTACCATCTGGCCAGGTTTCAAGTCTCTAGGCCTTACGGTTTGTCCTGCACGATGCGTTTTACGAATCCTTACAATTACAATAGGGTTTCAGCATTTCATGCTTGAACCCCTAATAAGAATGAAGGCTTTTTGCCAGTTATAGCGCCACCTGTGGTCCGATCTCCATGAATCTCTGCATGCTTCCTCACCATGTTCTGACACATATGCTCATCAATTTTGGTGAAGTTCTGAGTTTTCATTTGGGATTTATAGGCTTTTTAGTGTATTTTGCCACGCCCCTTTTCTAAATGACCCTGTTACAGCCACCCAAATGCAAAAGTTCAACTTTTTTTCGATAATTATTGATCTAGACTAGAGAGTCCAGAGAATTTTCCTAGACTGGTTTGGGTCCGATCGGGCGAAAAACCAGGGACTAGTTCGCAAAAGTAGGTTTTGGACAAAATCCGACATAGCAGAAAATTTCCCCTGCCTACATCCAAATCGGAGATAGCCATTTTGTCCGCCTTGAGCCAAGGATTCCAACGATATAAGACACTTGATCCTGGGACAAGCGGTCTAAGAGTTATGAGCGATTTTGAACTTTTGGTTGCTGTAGCGCCACCTATGGGCCATTCGGGGTCATACTCTGATAGGTTGTCCCCAAATTGAGGCCTACCATCTGGCCAGGTTTCAAGTCTCTAGGCCTTACGGTTTGTCCTGCACGATGCGTTTTACGAATCCTTACAATTACAATAGGGTTTCAGCATTTCATGCTTGAACCCCTAATAAGAATGAAGGCTTTTTGCCAGTTATAGCGCCACCTGTGGTCCGATCTCCATGAAACTCTGCATGCTTCCTCACCATGTTCTGACACATATGCTCATCAATTTTGGTGAAGTTCTGAGTTTTCATTTGGGATTTATAGGCTTTTTAGTGTATTTTGCCACGCCCCTTTTCTAAATGACCCTGTTACAGCCACCCAAATGCAAAAGTTCAACTTTTTTTCGATAATTATTGATCTAGAGAGTCCAGAGAATTGTCCTAGACTGGTTTGGTTCCGATCGGGCGAAAAACCAGGGACTAGTTCGTAAAAGTAGGTTTTGGACAAAATCCGACATAGCAGAAAATTTCCCCTGCCTACATCCAAATCGGAGATAGCCATTTTGTCCGCCTTGAGCCAAGGATTCCAACGATATAAGACACTTGATCCTGGGACAAGCGGTCTAAGAGTTATGAGCGATTTTGAACTTTTGGTTGCTGTAGCGCCACCTATGGGCCATTCGGGGTCATACTCTGATAGGTTGTCCCCAAATTGAGGCCTACCATCTGGCCAGGTTTCAAGTCTCTAGGCCTTACGGTTTGTCCTGCGCGATGCGTTTTACGAATCCTTACAATTACAATAAGGTTTCAGCATTTCATGCTTGAACCCCTAATAAGAATGAAGGCTTTTTGCCAGTTATAGCGCCACCTGTGGTCCGATCTCCATGAAACTCTGCATGCTTCCTCACCATGTTCTGACACATATGCTCATCAATTTTGGTGAAGTTCTGAGTTTTCATTTGGGATTTATAGGCTTTTTAGTGTATTTTGCCACGCCCCTTTTCTAAATGACCCTGTTACAGCCACCCAAATGCAAAAGTTCAACTTTTTTTCGATAATTATTGATCTAGAGAGTCCAGAGAATTGTCCTAGACTGGTTTGGTTCCGATCGGGCGAAAAACCAGGGACTAGTTCGCAAAAGTAGGTTTTGGACAAAATCCGACATAGCAGAAAATTTCCCCTGCCTACATCCAAATCGGAGATAGCCATTTTGTCCGCCTTGAGCCAAGGATTCCAACGATATAAGACACTTGATCATGGGACAAGCGGTCTAAGAGTTATGAGCGATTTTGAACTTTTGGTTGCTGTAGCGCCACCTATGGGCCATTCGGGGTCATACTCTGATAGGTTGTCCCCAAATTGAGGCCTACCATCTGGCCAGGTTTCAAGTCTCTAGGCCTTACGGTTTGTCCTGCACGATGCGTTTTACGAATCCTTACAATTACAATAGGGTTTCAGCATTTCATGCTTGAACCCCTAATAAGAATGAAGGCTTTTTGCCAGTTATAGCGCCACCTGTGGTCCGATCTCCATGAAACTCTGCATGCTTCCTCACCATGTTCTGACACATATGCTCATCAATTTTGGTGAAGTTCTGAGTTTTCATTTGGGATTTATAGGCTTTTTAGTGTATTTTGCCACGCCCCTTTTCTAAATGACCCTGTTACAGCCACCCAAATGCAAAAGTTCAACTTTTTTTTGATAATTATTGATCTAGAGAGTCCAGAGAATTGTCCTAGACTGGTTTGGTTCCGATCGGGCGAAAAAACAGGGACTAGTTCGCAAAAGTAGGTTTTGGACAAAATCCGACATAGCAGAAAATTTCCCCTGCCTACATCCAAATCGGAGATAGCCATTTTGTCCGCCTTGAGCCAAGGATTCCAACGATATAAGACACTTGATCCTGGGACAAGCGGTCTAAGAGTTATGAGCGATTTTGAACTTTTGGTTGCTGTAGCGCCACCTATGGGCCATTCGGGGTCATACTCTGATAGGTTGTCCCCAAATTGAGGCCTACCATCTGGCCAGGTTTCAAGTCTCTAGGCCTTACGGTTTGTCCTGCACGATGCGTTTTACGAATCCTTACAATTACAATAGGGTTTCAGCATTTCATGCTTGAACCCCTAATAAGAATGAAGGCTTTTTGCCAGTTATAGCGCCACCTGTGGTCCGATCTCCATGAAACTCTGCATGCTTCCTCACCATGTTCTGACACATATGCTCATCAATTTTGGTGAAGTTCTGAGTTTTCATTTGGGATTTATAGGCTTTTTAGTGTATTTTGCCACGCCCCTTTTCTAAATGACCCTGTTACAGCCACCCAAATGCAAAAGTTCAACTTTTTTTCGATAATTATTGATCTAGAGAGTCCAGAGAATTGTCCTAGACTGGTTTGGTTCCGATCGGGCGAAAAACCAGGGACTAGTTCGCAAAAGTAGGTTTTGGACAAAATCCGACATAGCAGAAAATTTCCCCTGCCTACATCCAAATCGGAGATAGCCATTTTGTCCGCCTCGAGCCAAGGATTCCAACGATATAAGACACTTGATCCTGGGACAAGCGGTCTAAGAGTTATGAGCGATTTTGAACTTTTGGTTGCTGTAGCGCCACCTATGGGCCATTCGGGGTCATACTCTGATAGGTTGTCCCCAAATTGAGGCCTACCATCTGGCCAGGTTTCAAGTCTCTAGGCCTTACGGTTTGTCCTGCACGATGCGTTTTACGAATCCTTACAATTACAATAGGGTTTCAGCATTTCATGCTTGAACCCCTAATAAGAATGAAGGCTTTTTGCCAGTTATAGCGCCACCTGTGGTCCGATCTCCATGAAACTCTGCATGCTTCCTCACCATGTTCTGACACATATGCTCATCAATTTTGGTGAAGTTCTGAGTTTTCATTTGGGATTTATAGGCTTTTTAGTGTATTTTGCCACGCCCCTTTTCTAAATGACCCTGTTACAGCCACCCAAATGCAAAAGTTCAACTTTTTTTCGATAATTATTGATCTAGAGAGTCCAGAGAATTGTCCTAGACTGGTTTGGTTCCGATCGGGCGAAAAACCAGGGACTAGTTCGTAAAAGTAGGTTTTGGACAAAATCCGACATAGCAGAAAATTTCCCCTGCCTACATCCAAATCGGAGATAGCCATTTTGTCCGCCTTGAGCCAAGGATTCCAACGATATAAGACACTTGATCCTGGGACAAGCGGTCTAAGAGTTATGAGCGATTTTGAACTTTTGGTTGCTGTAGCGCCACCTATGGGCCATTCGGGGTCATACTCTGATAGGTTGTCCCCAAATTGAGGCCTACCATCTGGCCAGGTTTCAAGTCTCTAGGCCTTACGGTTTGTCCTGCGCGATGCGTTTTACGAATCCTTACAATTACAATAAGGTTTCAGCATTTCATGCTTGAACCCCTAATAAGAATGAAGGCTTTTTGCCAGTTATAGCGCCACCTGTGGTCCGATCTCCATGAAACTCTGCATGCTTCCTCACCATGTTCTGACACATATGCTCATCAATTTTGGTGAAGTTCTGAGTTTTCATTTGGGATTTATAGGCTTTTTAGTGTATTTTGCCACGCCCCTTTTCTAAATGACCCTGTTACAGCCACCCAAATGCAAAAGTTCAACTTTTTTTCGATAATTATTGATCTAGAGAGTCCAGAGAATTGTCCTAGACTGGTTTGGGTCCGATCGGGCGAAAAACCAGGGACTAGTTCGCAAAAGTAGGTTTTGGACAAAATCCGACATAGCAGAAAATTTCCCCTGCCTACATCCAAATCGGAGATAGCCATTTTGTCCGCCTTGAGCCAAGGATTCCAACGATATAAGACACTTGATCCTGGGACAAGCGGTCTAAGAGTTATGAGCGATTTTTAACTTTTGGTTGCTGTAGCGCCACCTATGGGCCATTCGGGGTCATACTCTGATAGGTTGTCCCCAAATTGAGGCCTACCATCTGGCCAGGTTTCAAGTCTCTAGGCCTTACGGTTTGTCCTGCGCGATGCGTTTTACGAATCCTTACAATTACAATAAGGTTTCAGCATTTCATGCTTGAACCCCTAATAAGAATGAAGGCTTTTTGCCAGTTATAGCGCCACCTGTGGTCCGATCTCCATGAAACTCTGCATGCTTCCTCACCATGTTCTGACACATATGCTCATCAATTTTGGTGAAGTTCTGAGTTTTCATTTGGGATTTATAGGCTTTTTAGTGTATTTTGCCACGCCCCTTTTCTAAATGACCCTGTTACAGCCACCCAAATGCAAAAGTTCAACTTTTTTTCGATAATTATTGATCTAGAGAGTCCAGAGAATTGTCCTAGACTGGTTTGGGTCCGATCGGGCGAAAAACCAGGGACTAGTTCGCAAAAGTAGGTTTTGGACAAAATCCGACATAGCAGAAAATTTCCCCTGCCTACATCCAAATCGGAGATAGCCATTTTGTCCGCCTTGAGCCAAGGATTCCAACGATATAAGACACTTGATCCTGGGACAAGCGGTCTAAGAGTTATGAGCGATTTTGAACTTTTGGTTGCTGTAGCGCCACCTATGGGCCATTCGGGGTCATACTCTGATAGGTTGTCCCCAAATTGAGGCCTACCATCTGGCCAGGTTTCAAGTCTCTAGGCCTTACGGTTTGTCCTGCACGATGCGTTTTACGAATCCTTACAATTACAATAGGGTTTCAGCATTTCATGCTTGAACCCCTAATAAGAATGAAGGCTTTTTGCCAGTTATAGCGCCACCTGTGGTCCGATCTCCATGAAACTCTGCATGCTTCCTCACCATGTTCTGACACATATGCTCATCAATTTTGGTGAAGTTCTGAGTTTTCATTTGGGATTTATAGGCTTTTTAGTGTATTTTGCCACGCCCCTTTTCTAAATGACCCTGTTACAGCCACCCAAATGCAAAAGTTCAACTTTTTTTCGATAATTATTGATCTAGAGAGTCCAGAGAATTGTCCTAGACTGGTTTGGTTCCGATCGGGCGAAAAACCAGGAACTAGTTCGTAAAAGTAGGTTTTGGACAAAATCCGACATAGCAGAAAATTTCCCCTGCCTACATCCAAATCGGAGATAGCCATTTTGTCCGCCTTGAGCCAAGGATTCCAACGATATAAGACACTTGATCCTGGGACAAGCGGTCTAAGAGTTATGAGCGATTTTGAACTTTTGGTTGCTGTAGCGCCACCTATGGGCCATTCGGGGTCATACTCTGATAGGTTGTCCCCAAATTGAGGCCTACCATCTGGCCAGGTTTCAAGTCTCTAGGCCTTACGGTTTGTCCTGCGCGATGCGTTTTACGAATCCTTACAATTACAATAAGGTTTCAGCATTTCATGCTTGAACCCCTAATAAGAATGAAGGCTTTTTGCCAGTTATAGCGCCACCTGTGGTCCGATCTCCATGAAACTCTGCATGCTTCCTCACCATGTTCTGACACATATGCTCATCAATTTTGGTGAAGTTCTGAGTTTTCATTTGGGATTTATAGGCTTTTTAGTGTATTTTGCCACGCCCCTTTTCTAAATGACCCTGTTACAGCCACCCAAATGCAAAAGTTCAACTTTTTTTCGATAATTATTGATCTAGAGAGTCCAGAGAATTGTCCTAGACTGGTTTGGTTCCGATCGGGCGAAAAACCAGGGACTAGTTCGCAAAAGTAGGTTTTGGACAAAATCCGACATAGCAGAAAATTTCCCCTGCCTACATCCAAATCGGAGATAGCCATTTTGTCCGCCTTGAGCCAAGGATTCCAACGATATAAGACACTTGATCATGGGACAAGCGGTCTAAGAGTTATGAGCGATTTTGAACTTTTGGTTGCTGTAGCGCCACCTATGGGCCATTCGGGGTCATACTCTGATAGGTTGTCCCCAAATTGAGGCCTACCATCTGGCCAGGTTTCAAGTCTCTAGGCCTTACGGTTTGTCCTGCACGATGCGTTTTACGAATCCTTACAATTACAATAGGGTTTCAGCATTTCATGCTTGAACCCCTAATAAGAATGAAGGCTTTTTGCCAGTTATAGCGCCACCTGTGGTCCGATCTCCATGAAACTCTGCATGCTTCCTCACCATGTTCTGACACATATGCTCATCAATTTTGGTGAAGTTCTGAGTTTTCATTTGGGATTTATAGGCTTTTTAGTGTATTTTGCCACGCCCCTTTTCTAAATGACCCTGTTATAGCCACCCAAATGCAAAAGTTCAACTTTTTTTCGATAATTATTGATCTAGAGAGTCCAGAGAATTGTCCTAGACTGGTTTGGTTCCGATCGGGCGAAAAACCAGGGACTAGTTCGCAAAAGTAGGTTTTGGACAAAATCCGACATAGCAGAAAATTTCCCCTGCCTACATCCAAATCGGAGATAGCCATTTTGTCCACCTTGAGCCAAGGATTCCAACGATATAAGACACTTGATCCTGGGACAAGCGGTCTAAGAGTTATGAGCGATTTTGAACTTTTGGTTGCTGTAGCGCCACCTATGGGCCATTCGGGGTCATACTCTGATAGGTTGTCCCCAAATTGAGGCCTACCATCTGGCCAGGTTTCAAGTCTCTAGGCCTTACGGTTTGTCCTGCACGATGCGTTTTACGAATCCTTACAATTACAATAGGGCTTCAGCATTTCATGCTTGAACCCCTAATAAGAATGAAGGCTTTTTGCCAGTTATAGCGCCACCTGTGGTCCGATCTCCATGAAACTCTGCATGCTTCCTCACCATGTTCTGACACATATGCTCATCAATTTTGGTGAAGTTCTGAGTTTTCATTTGGGATTTATAGGCTTTTTAGTGTATTTTGCCACGCCCCTTTTCTAAATGACCCTGTTACAGCCACCCAAATGCAAAAGTTCAACTTTTTTTCGATAATTATTGATCTAGAGAGTCCAGAGAATTGTCCTAGACTGGTTTGGTTCCAATCGGGCGAAAAACCAGGGACTAGTTCGCAAAAGTAGGTTTTGGACAAAATCCGACATAGCAGAAAATTTCCCCTGCCTACATCCAAATCGGAGATAGCCATTTTGTCCGCCTTGAGCCAAGGATTCCAACGATATAAGACACTTGATCCTGGGACAAGCGGTCTAAGAGTTATGAGCGATTTTGAACTTTTGGTTGCTGTAGCGCCACCTATGGGCCATTCGGGGTCATACTCTGATAGGTTGTCCCCAAATTGAGGCCTACCATCTGGCCAGGTTTCAAGTCTCTAGGCCTTACGGTTTGTCCTGCACGATGCGTTTTACGAATCCTTACAATTACAATAGGGTTTCAGCATTTCATGCTTGAACCCCTAATAAGAATGAAGGCTTTTTGCCAGTTATAGCGCCACCTGTGGTCCGATCTCCATGAATCTCTGCATGCTTCCTCACCATGTTCTGACACATATGCTCATCAATTTTGGTGAAGTTCTGAGTTTTCATTTGGGATTTATAGGCTTTTTAGTGTATTTTGCCACGCCCCTTTTCTAAATGACCCTGTTACAGCCACCCAAATGCAAAAGTTCAACTTTTTTTCGATAATTATTGATCTAGAGAGTCCAGAGAATTGTCCTAGACTGGTTTGGTTCCGATCGGGCGAAAAACCAGGGACTAGTTCGCAAAAGTAGGTTTTGGACAAAATCCGACATAGCAGAAAATTTCCCCTGCCTACATCCAAATCGGAGATAGCCATTTTGTCCGCCTTGAGCCAAGGATTCCAACGATATAAGACACTTGATCCTGCGACAAGCGGTCTAAGAGTTATGAGCGATTTTGAACTTTTGGTAGCTGTAGCGCCACCTATGGGCCATTCGGGGTCATACTCTGATAGGTTGTCCCCAAATTGAGGCCTACCCACTGATCTATATAGAATGACTGGATAGCTCATGACGTCATGAACAGTGAAGCCACCGCGCCGCCATATTGGTATTCCCTAGTGAGCTCATGCGTTCTATTGAATCAATAGGAAATTTTATGATTTGACTGAAAAAACATTGCCTAACGAGACACCGTTTTAAAATCTAAAGTCTCCCTGCACATTTTTACAACGCAAACACCCTTAGCATTTAAATGGGTATTTGTTTAAAGTCGAATATTTTTCCAGCTTATTAAAAAACGGCAATTTCTTTGCAAAAGGAATTAAAAGCTGTACGAGAACAGTAGTCGGCCTTCACTGAAAAGCTATCTTCACAGGTAAGAAAAACAGTTTGATACTATTAATTAAATAGTGAATGCTAAAGACCTATATTTTTTTGAATTGGTGAATATTCATGTGAATATTGTTTCGTAGCCACGTCCGAATTAATAATACCTCAGCACAATACTAATTTGTTCCCTCGTTTTATTATATTGTGGCCACGTTGTAATTCGTTAAATCAAAATGAGGGAGGGAATTAGTTAAACGTGTCCACGATTTATTAAAACGAGGGAACAAGTCGTCGTAACAACGAATTATTTAGATCAGTGGACAGAGCGCATACAAGCAGAAAGAGCCCCGGCCGCGCGCGCGCACTCTCAGCGCCTTCAAACAACACAAGCGCTGTATTGCTCTTTCTCCCTCGCGCATATCAACATCAATTCACACAATATTAAAAGGTTGGAAGACCGATTGTGTTTTATAGATTAGTAGTTTGTTCATATAGAGTGTTTGATTAGCAAGTTACATGTTCAGGAAATGCTTAATACAAATTATTGTATGGGTTAATGTAACGGTAAACGGACTCTGCACGAAGCTCTTTTGAAGCTGTCAAATGGTGTCGCTATTGGACACTTACTTGTGATTATTGCTGCTCTGAGGTTTCTTATAGGATACTGTTGACTGTTTTATCGTTGATTTTTGAAGATGCAGCAGCTCTTGCCTCGGAGAAAACAACACGGGCATTGCGACAATATTGCATATAAATTACTACTTATAGGGCTTGAATTACAACCTGTGGGCTCTTGTTATACATCCCTTTGTGAACGTCGTCTTACACTTGTATGCTGCACATCGGGTCATCTTAAAAGTGCCGTCGAGGCTACCAATCTCTGTATAACGGGCGTTGGATCCCTCTGCTGGTAGGGAATCGTAAAATGGCCGCTCGAACACTTCCGGTGGCTTCACTGCCTAGTGGCAGTTTAGAACGTCATGAGCTATCCAGTCATTATATAGATCAGTGGGCCTACCATCTGGCCAGGTTTCAAGTCTCTAGGCCTTACGGTTTGTCCTGCACGATGCGTTTTACGAATCCTTACAATTACAATAGGGTTTCAGCATTTCATGCTTGAACCCCTAATAAGAATGAAGGCTTTTTGCCAGTTATAGCGCCACCTGTGGTCCGATCTCCATGAAACTCTGCATGCTTCCTCACCATGTTCTGACACATATGCTCATCAATTTTGGTGAAGTTCTGAGTTTTCATTTGGGATTTATAGGCTTTTTAGTGTATTTTGCCACGCCCCTTTTCTAAATGACCCTGTTACAGCCACCCAAATGCAAAAGTTCAACTTTTTTTTGATAATTATTGATCTAGAGAGTCCAGAGAATTGTCCTAGACTGGTTTGGTTCCGATCGGGCGAAAAACCAGGGACTAGTTCGCAAAAGTAGGTTTTGGACAAAATCCGACATAGCAGAAAATTTCCCCTGCCTACATCCAAATCGGAGATAGCCATTTTGTCCGCCTTGAGCCAAGGATTCCAACGATATAAGACACTTGATCCTGGGACAAGCGGTCTAAGAGTTATGAGCGATTTTGAACTTTTGGTTGCTGTAGCGCCACCTATGGGCCATTCGGGGTCATACTCTGATAGGTTGTCCCCAAATTGAGGCCTACCATCTGGCCAGGTTTCAAGTCTCTAGGCCTTACGGTTTGTCCTGCACGATGCGTTTTACGAATCCTTACAATTACAATAGGGTTTCAGCATTTCATGCTTGAACCCCTAATAAGAATGAAGGCTTTTTGCCAGTTATAGCGCCACCTGTGGTCCGATCTCCATGAAACTCTGCATGCTTCCTCACCATGTTCTGACACATATGCTCATCAATTTTGGTGAAGTTCTGAGTTTTCATTTGGGATTTATAGGCTTTTTAGTGTATTTTGCCACGCCCCTTTTCTAAATGACCCTGTTACAGCCACCCAAATGCAAAAGTTCAACTTTTTTTCGATAATTATTGATCTAGAGAGTCCAGAGAATTGTCCTAGACTGGTTTGGTTCCGATCGGGCGAAAAACCAGGGACTAGTTCGCAAAAGTAGGTTTTGGACAAAATCCGACATAGCAGAAAATTTCCCCTGCCTACATCCAAATCGGAGATAGCCATTTTGTCCGCCTCGAGCCAAGGATTCCAACGATATAAGACACTTGATCCTGGGACAAGCGGTCTAAGAGTTATGAGCGATTTTGAACTTTTGGTTGCTGTAGCGCCACCTATGGGCCATTCGGGGTCATACTCTGATAGGTTGTCCCCAAATTGAGGCCTACCATCTGGCCAGGTTTCAAGTCTCTAGGCCTTACGGTTTGTCCTGCGCGATGCGTTTTACGAATCCTTACAATTACAATAGGGTTTCAGCATTTCATGCTTGAACCCCTAATAAGAATGAAGGCTTTTTGCCAGTTATAGCGCCACCTGTGGTCCGATCTCCATGAAACTCTGCATGCTTCCTCACCATGTTCTGACACATATGCTCATCAATTTTGGTGAAGTTCTGAGTTTTCATTTGGGATTTATAGGCTTTTTAGTGTATTTTGCCACGCCCCTTTTCTAAATGACCCTGTTACAGCCACCCAAATGCAAAAGTTCAACTTTTTTTCGATAATTATTGATCTAGAGAGTCCAGAGAATTGTCCTAGACTGGTTTGGTTCCGATCGGGCGAAAAACCAGGGACTAGTTCGTAAAAGTAGGTTTTGGACAAAATCCGACATAGCAGAAAATTTCCCCTGCCTACATCCAAATCGGAGATAGCCATTTTGTCCGCCTTGAGCCAAGGATTCCAACGATATAAGACACTTGATCCTGGGACAAGCGGTCTAAGAGTTATGAGCGATTTTGAACTTTTGGTTGCTGTAGCGCCACCTATGGGCCATTCGGGGTCATACTCTGATAGGTTGTCCCCAAATTGAGGCCTACCATCTGGCCAGGTTTCAAGTCTCTAGGCCTTACGGTTTGTCCTGCGCGATGCGTTTTACGAATCCTTACAATTACAATAAGGTTTCAGCATTTCATGCTTGAACCCCTAATAAGAATGAAGGCTTTTTGCCAGTTATAGCGCCACCTGTGGTCCGATCTCCATGAAACTCTGCATGCTTCCTCACCATGTTCTGACACATATGCTCATCAATTTTGGTGAAGTTCTGAGTTTTCATTTGGGATTTATAGGCTTTTTAGTGTATTTTGCCACGCCCCTTTTCTAAATGACCCTGTTACAGCCACCCAAATGCAAAAGTTCAACTTTTTTTCGATAATTATTGATCTAGAGAGTCCAGAGAATTGTCCTAGACTGGTTTGGGTCCGATCGGGCGAAAAACCAGGGACTAGTTCGCAAAAGTAGGTTTTGGACAAAATCCGACATAGCAGAAAATTTCCCCTGCCTACATCCAAATCGGAGATAGCCATTTTGTCCGCCTTGAGCCAAGGATTCCAACGATATAAGACACTTGATCCTGGGACAAGCGGTCTAAGAGTTATGAGCGATTTTGAACTTTTGGTTGCTGTAGCGCCACCTATGGGCCATTCGGGGTCATACTCTGATAGGTTGTCCCCAAATTGAGGCCTACCATCTGGCCAGGTTTCAAGTCTCTAGGCCTTACGGTTTGTCCTGCACGATGCGTTTTACGAATCCTTACAATTACAATAGGGTTTCAGCATTTCATGCTTGAACCCCTAATAAGAATGAAGGCTTTTTGCCAGTTATAGCGCCACCTGTGGTCCGATCTCCATGAAACTCTGCATGCTTCCTCACCATGTTCTGACACATATGCTCATCAATTTTGGTGAAGTTCTGAGTTTTCATTTGGGATTTATAGGCTTTTTAGTGTATTTTGCCACGCCCCTTTTCTAAATGACCCTGTTACAGCCACCCAAATGCAAAAGTTCAACTTTTTTTCGATAATTATTGATCTAGAGAGTCCAGAGAATTGTCCTAGACTGGTTTGGTTCCGATCGGGCGAAAAACCAGGAACTAGTTCGTAAAAGTAGGTTTTGGACAAAATCCGACATAGCAGAAAATTTCCCCTGCCTACATCCAAATCGGAGATAGCCATTTTGTCCGCCTTGAGCCAAGGATTCCAACGATATAAGACACTTGATCCTGGGACAAGCGGTCTAAGAGTTATGAGCGATTTTGAACTTTTGGTTGCTGTAGCGCCACCTATGGGCCATTCGGGGTCATACTCTGATAGGTTGTCCCCAAATTGAGGCCTACCATCTGGCCAGGTTTCAAGTCTCTAGGCCTTACGGTTTGTCCTGCGCGATGCGTTTTACGAATCCTTACAATTACAATAAGGTTTCAGCATTTCATGCTTGAACCCCTAATAAGAATGAAGGCTTTTTGCCAGTTATAGCGCCACCTGTGGTCCGATCTCCATGAAACTCTGCATGCTTCCTCACCATGTTCTGACACATATGCTCATCAATTTTGGTGAAGTTCTGAGTTTTCATTTGGGATTTATAGGCTTTTTAGTGTATTTTGCCACGCCCCTTTTCTAAATGACCCTGTTACAGCCACCCAAATGCAAAAGTTCAACTTTTTTTCGATAATTATTGATCTAGAGAGTCCAGAGAATTGTCCTAGACTGGTTTGGTTCCGATCGGGCGAAAAACCAGGGACTAGTTCGCAAAAGTAGGTTTTGGACAAAATCCGACATAGCAGAAAATTTCCCCTGCCTACATCCAAATCGGAGATAGCCATTTTGTCCGCCTTGAGCCAAGGATTCCAACGATATAAGACACTTGATCATGGGACAAGCGGTCTAAGAGTTATGAGCGATTTTGAACTTTTGGTTGCTGTAGCGCCACCTATGGGCCATTCGGGGTCATACTCTGATAGGTTGTCCCCAAATTGAGGCCTACCATCTGGCCAGGTTTCAAGTCTCTAGGCCTTACGGTTTGTCCTGCACGATGCGTTTTACGAATCCTTACAATTACAATAGGGTTTCAGCATTTCATGCTTGAACCCCTAATAAGAATGAAGGCTTTTTGCCAGTTATAGCGCCACCTGTGGTCCGATCTCCATGAAACTCTGCATGCTTCCTCACCATGTTCTGACACATATGCTCATCAATTTTGGTGAAGTTCTGAGTTTTCATTTGGGATTTATAGGCTTTTTAGTGTATTTTGCCACGCCCCTTTTCTAAATGACCCTGTTATAGCCACCCAAATGCAAAAGTTCAACTTTTTTTCGATAATTATTGATCTAGAGAGTCCAGAGAATTGTCCTAGACTGGTTTGGTTCCGATCGGGCGAAAAACCAGGGACTAGTTCGCAAAAGTAGGTTTTGGACAAAATCCGACATAGCAGAAAATTTCCCCTGCCTACATCCAAATCGGAGATAGCCATTTTGTCCACCTTGAGCCAAGGATTCCAACGATATAAGACACTTGATCCTGGGACAAGCGGTCTAAGAGTTATGAGCGATTTTGAACTTTTGGTTGCTGTAGCGCCACCTATGGGCCATTCGGGGTCATACTCTGATAGGTTGTCCCCAAATTGAGGCCTACCATCTGGCCAGGTTTCAAGTCTCTAGGCCTTACGGTTTGTCCTGCACGATGCGTTTTACGAATCCTTACAATTACAATAGGGCTTCAGCATTTCATGCTTGAACCCCTAATAAGAATGAAGGCTTTTTGCCAGTTATAGCGCCACCTGTGGTCCGATCTCCATGAAACTCTGCATGCTTCCTCACCATGTTCTGACACATATGCTCATCAATTTTGGTGAAGTTCTGAGTTTTCATTTGGGATTTATAGGCTTTTTAGTGTATTTTGCCACGCCCCTTTTCTAAATGACCCTGTTACAGCCACCCAAATGCAAAAGTTCAACTTTTTTTCGATAATTATTGATCTAGAGAGTCCAGAGAATTGTCCTAGACTGGTTTGGTTCCAATCGGGCGAAAAACCAGGGACTAGTTCGCAAAAGTAGGTTTTGGACAAAATCCGACATAGCAGAAAATTTCCCCTGCCTACATCCAAATCGGAGATAGTCATTTTGTCCGCCTTGAGCCAAGGATTCCAACGATATAAGACACTTGATCCTGGGACAAGCGGTCTAAGAGTTATGAGCGATTTTGAACTTTTGGTTGCTGTAGCGCCACCTATGGGCCATTCGGGGTCATACTCTGATAGGTTGTCCCCAAATTGAGGCCTACCATCTGGCCAGGTTTCAAGTCTCTAGGCCTTACGGTTTGTCCTGCACGATGCGTTTTACGAATCCTTACAATTACAATAGGGTTTCAGCATTTCATGCTTGAACCCCTAATAAGAATGAAGGCTTTTTGCCAGTTATAGCGCCACCTGTGGTCCGATCTCCATGAAACTCTGCATGCTTCCTCACCATGTTCTGACACATATGCTCATCAATTTTGGTGAAGTTCTGAGTTTTCATTTGGGATTTATAGGCTTTTTAGTGTATTTTGCCACGCCCCTTTTCTAAATGACCCTGTTACAGCCACCCAAATGCAAAAGTTCAACTTTTTTTCGATAATTATTGATCTAGAGAGTCCAGAGAATTGTCCTAGACTGGTTTGGTTCCGATCGGGCGAAAAACCAGGGACTAGTTCGCAAAAGTAGGTTTTGGACAAAATCCGACATAGCAGAAAATTTCCCCTGCCTACATCCAAATCGGAGATAGCCATTTTGTCCGCCTTGAGCCAAGGATTCCAACGATATAAGACACTTGATCCTGGGACAAGCGGTCTAAGAGTTATGAGCGATTTTGAACTTTTGGTTGCTGTAGCGCCACCTATGGGCCATTCGGGGTCATACTCTGATAGGTTGTCCCCAAATTGAGGCCTACCATCTGGCCAGGTTTCAAGTCTCTAGGCCTTACGGTTTGTCCTGCACGATGCGTTTTACGAATCCTTACAATTACAATAGGGTTTCAGCATTTCATGCTTGAACCCCTAATAAGAATGAAGGCTTTTTGCCAGTTATAGCGCCACCTGTGGTCCGATCTCCATGAATCTCTGCATGCTTCCTCACCATGTTCTGACACATATGCTCATCAATTTTGGTGAAGTTCTGAGTTTTCATTTGGGATTTATAGGCTTTTTAGTGTATTTTGCCACGCCCCTTTTCTAAATGACCCTGTTACAGCCACCCAAATGCAAAAGTTCAACTTTTTTTCGATAATTATTGATCTAGAGAGTCCAGAGAATTGTCCTAGACTGGTTTGGTTCCGATCGGGCGAAAAACCAGGGACTAGTTCGCAAAAGTAGGTTTTGGACAAAATCCGACATAGCAGAAAATTTCCCCTGCCTACATCCAAATCGGAGATAGCCATTTTGTCCGCCTTGAGCCAAGGATTCCAACGATATAAGACACTTGATCCTGCGACAAGCGGTCTAAGAGTTATGAGCGATTTTGAACTTTTGGTTGCTGTAGCGCCACCTATGGGCCATTCGGGGTCATACTCTGATAGGTTGTCCCCAAATTGAGGCCTACCCACTGATCTATATAGAATGACTGGATAGCTCATGACGTCATGAACAGTGAAGCCACCGCGCCGCCATATTGGTATTCCCTAGTGAGCTCATGCGTTCTATTGAATCAATAGGAAATTTTATGATTTGACTGAAAAAACATTGCCTAACGAGACACCGTTTTAAAATCTAAAGTCTCCCTGCACATTTTTACAACGCAAACACCCTTAGCATTTAAATGGGTATTTGTTTAAAGTCGAATATTTTTCCAGCTTATTAAAAAACGGCAATTTCTTTGCAAAAGGAATTAAAAGCTGTACGAGAACAGTAGTCGGCCTTCACTGAAAAGCTATCTTCACAGGTAAGAAAAACAGTTTGATACTATTAATTAAATAGTGAATGCTAAAGACCTATATTTTTTTGAATTGGTGAATATTCATGTGAATATTGTTTCGTAGCCACGTCCGAATTAATAATACCTCAGCACAATACTAATTTGTTCCCTCGTTTTATTATATTGTGGCCACGTTGTAATTCGTTAAATCAAAATGAGGGAGGGAATTAGTTAAACGTGTCCACGATTTATTAAAACGAGGGAACAAGTCGTCGTAACAACGAATTATTTAGATCAGTGGACAGAGCGCATACAAGCAGAAAGAGCCCCGGCCGCGCGCGCGCACTCTCAGCGCCTTCAAACAACACAAGCGCTGTATTGCTCTTTCTCCCTCGCGCATATCAACATCAATTCACACAATATTAAAAGGTTGGAAGACCGATTGTGTTTTATAGATTAGTAGTTTGTTCATATAGAGTGTTTGATTAGCAAGTTACATGTTCAGGAAATGCTTAATACAAATTATTGTATGGGTTAATGTAACGGTAAACGGACTCTGCACGAAGCTCTTTTGAAGCTGTCAAATGGTGTCGCTATTGGACACTTACTTGTGATTATTGCTGCTCTGAGGTTTCTTATAGGATACTGTTGACTGTTTTATCGTTGATTTTTGAAGATGCAGCAGCTCTTGCCTCGGAGAAAACAACACGGGCATTGCGACAATATTGCATATAAATTACTACTTATAGGGCTTGAATTACAACCTGTGGGCTCTTGTTATACATCCCTTTGTGAACGTCGTCTTACACTTGTATGCTGCACATCGGGTCATCTTAAAAGTGCCGTCGAGGCTACCAATCTCTGTATAACGGGCGTTGGATCCCTCTGCTGGTAGGGAATCGTAAAATGGCCGCTCGAACACTTCCGGTGGCTTCACTGCCTAGTGGCAGTTTAGAACGTCATGAGCTATCCAGTCATTATATAGATCAGTGGGCCTACCATCTGGCCAGGTTTCAAGTCTCTAGGCCTTACGGTTTGTCCTGCACGATGCGTTTTACGAATCCTTACAATTACAATAGGGTTTCAGCATTTCATGCTTGAACCCCTAATAAGAATGAAGGCTTTTTGCCAGTTATAGCGCCACCTGTGGTCCGATCTCCATGAAACTCTGCATGCTTCCTCACCATGTTCTGACACATATGCTCATCAATTTTGGTGAAGTTCTGAGTTTTCATTTGGGATTTATAGGCTTTTTAGTGTATTTTGCCACGCCCCTTTTCTAAATGACCCTGTTACAGCCACCCAAATGCAAAAGTTCAACTTTTTTTTGATAATTATTGATCTAGAGAGTCCAGAGAATTGTCCTAGACTGGTTTGGTTCCGATCGGGCGAAAAACCAGGGACTAGTTCGCAAAAGTAGGTTTTGGACAAAATCCGACATAGCAGAAAATTTCCCCTGCCTACATCCAAATCGGAGATAGCCATTTTGTCCGCCTTGAGCCAAGGATTCCAACGATATAAGACACTTGATCCTGGGACAAGCGGTCTAAGAGTTATGAGCGATTTTGAACTTTTGGTTGCTGTAGCGCCACCTATGGGCCATTCGGGGTCATACTCTGATAGGTTGTCCCCAAATTGAGGCCTACCATCTGGCCAGGTTTCAAGTCTCTAGGCCTTACGGTTTGTCCTGCACGATGCGTTTTACGAATCCTTACAATTACAATAGGGTTTCAGCATTTCATGCTTGAACCCCTAATAAGAATGAAGGCTTTTTGCCAGTTATAGCGCCACCTGTGGTCCGATCTCCATGAAACTCTGCATGCTTCCTCACCATGTTCTGACACATATGCTCATCAATTTTGGTGAAGTTCTGAGTTTTCATTTGGGATTTATAGGCTTTTTAGTGTATTTTGCCACGCCCCTTTTCTAAATGACCCTGTTACAGCCACCCAAATGCAAAAGTTCAACTTTTTTTCGGTAATTATTGATCTAGAGAGTCCAGAGAATTGTCCTAGACTGGTTTGGTTCCGATCGGGCGAAAAACCAGGGACTAGTTCGCAAAAGTAGGTTTTGGACAAAATCCGACATAGCAGAAAATTTCCCCTGCCTACATCCAAATCGGAGATAGCCATTTTGTCCGCCTCGAGCCAAGGATTCCAACGATATAAGACACTTGATCCTGGGACAAGCGGTCTAAGAGTTATGAGCGATTTTGAACTTTTGGTTGCTGTAGCGCCACCTATGGGCCATTCGGGGTCATACTCTGATAGGTTGTCCCCAAATTGAGGCCTACCATCTGGCCAGGTTTCAAGTCTCTAGGCCTTACGGTTTGTCCTGCACGATGCGTTTTACGAATCCTTACAATTACAATAGGGTTTCAGCATTTCATGCTTGAACCCCTAATAAGAATGAAGGCTTTTTGCCAGTTATAGCGCCACCTGTGGTCCGATCTCCATGAATCTCTGCATGCTTCCTCACCATGTTCTGACACATATGCTCATCAATTTTGGTGAAGTTCTGAGTTTTCATTTGGGATTTATAGGCTTTTTAGTGTATTTTGCCACGCCCCTTTTCTAAATGACCCTGTTACAGCCACCCAAATGCAAAAGTTCAACTTTTTTTCGATAATTATTGATCTAGAGAGTCCAGAGAATTGTCCTAGACTGGTTTGGTTCCGATCGGGCGAAAAACCAGGGACTAGTTCGCAAAAGTAGGTTTTGGACAAAATCCGACATAGCAGAAAATTTCCCCTGCCTACATCCAAATCGGAGATAGCCATTTTGTCCGCCTTGAGCCAAGGATTCCAACGATATAAGACACTTGATCCTGGGACAAGCGGTCTAAGAGTTATGAGCGATTTTGAACTTTTGGTTGCTGTAGCGCCACCTATGGGCCATTCGGGGTCATACTCTGATAGGTTGTCCCCAAATTGAGGCCTACCATCTGGCCAGGTTTCAAGTCTCTAGGCCTTACGGTTTGTCCTGCACGATGCGTTTTACGAATCCTTACAATTACAATAGGGTTTCAGCATTTCATGCTTGAACCCCTAATAAGAATGAAGGCTTTTTGCCAGTTATAGCGCCACCTGTGGTCCGATCTCCATGAAACTCTGCATGCTTCCTCACCATGTTCTGACACATATGCTCATCAATTTTGGTGAAGTTCTGAGTTTTCATTTGGGATTTATAGGCTTTTTAGTGTATTTTGCCACGCCCCTTTTCTAAATGACCCTGTTACAGCCACCCAAATGCAAAAGTTCAACTTTTTTTCGATAATTATTGATCTAGAGAGTCCAGAGAATTGTCCTAGACTGGTTTGGTTCCGATCGGGCGAAAAACCAGGGACTAGTTCGTAAAAGTAGGTTTTGGACAAAATCCGACATAGCAGAAAATTTCCCCTGCCTACATCCAAATCGGAGATAGCCATTTTGTCCGCCTTGAGCCAAGGATTCCAACGATATAAGACACTTGATCCTGGGACAAGCGGTCTAAGAGTTATGAGCGATTTTGAACTTTTGGTTGCTGTAGCGCCACCTATGGGCCATTCGGGGTCATACTCTGATAGGTTGTCCCCAAATTGAGGCCTACCATCTGGCCAGGTTTCAAGTCTCTAGGCCTTACGGTTTGTCCTGCGCGATGCGTTTTACGAATCCTTACAATTACAATAAGGTTTCAGCATTTCATGCTTGAACCCCTAATAAGAATGAAGGCTTTTTGCCAGTTATAGCGCCACCTGTGGTCCGATCTCCATGAAACTCTGCATGCTTCCTCACCATGTTCTGACACATATGCTCATCAATTTTGGTGAAGTTCTGAGTTTTCATTTGGGATTTATAGGCTTTTTAGTGTATTTTGCCACGCCCCTTTTCTAAATGACCCTGTTACAGCCACCCAAATGCAAAAGTTCAACTTTTTTTCGATAATTATTGATCTAGAGAGTCCAGAGAATTGTCCTAGACTGGTTTGGTTCCGATCGGGCGAAAAACCAGGGACTAGTTCGCAAAAGTAGGTTTTGGACAAAATCCGACATAGCAGAAAATTTCCCCTGCCTACATCCAAATCGGAGATAGCCATTTTGTCCGCCTTGAGCCAAGGATTCCAACGATATAAGACACTTGATCCTGGGACAAGCGGTCTAAGAGTTATGAGCGATTTTGAACTTTTGGTTGCTGTAGCGCCACCTATGGGCCATTCGGGGTCATACTCTGATAGGTTGTCCCCAAATTGAGGCCTACCATCTGGCCAGGTTTCAAGTCTCTAGGCCTTACGGTTTGTCCTGCACGATGCGTTTTACGAATCCTTACAATTACAATAGGGTTTCAGCATTTCATGCTTGAACCCCTAATAAGAATGAAGGCTTTTTGCCAGTTATAGCGCCACCTGTGGTCCGATCTCCATGAAACTCTGCATGCTTCCTCACCATGTTCTGACACATATGCTCATCAATTTTGGTGAAGTTCTGAGTTTTCATTTGGGATTTATAGGCTTTTTAGTGTATTTTGCCACGCCCCTTTTCTAAATGACCCTGTTACAGCCACCCAAATGCAAAAGTTCAACTTTTTTTCGATAATTATTGATCTAGAGAGTCCAGAGAATTGTCCTAGACTGGTTTGGGTCCGATCGGGCGAAAAACCAGGGACTAGTTCGCAAAAGTAGGTTTTGGACAAAATCCGACATAGCAGAAAATTTCCCCTGCCTACATCCAAATCGGAGATAGCCATTTTGTCCGCCTTGAGCCAAGGATTCCAACGATATAAGACACTTGATCCTGGGACAAGCGGTCTAAGAGTTATGAGCGATTTTGAACTTTTGGTTGCTGTAGCGCCACCTATGGGCCATTCGGGGTCATACTCTGATAGGTTGTCCCCAAATTGAGGCCTACCATCTGGCCAGGTTTCAAGTCTCTAGGCCTTACGGTTTGTCCTGCGCGATGCGTTTTACGAATCCTTACAATTACAATAGGGTTTCAGCATTTCATGCTTGAACCCCTAATAAGAATGAAGGCTTTTTGCCAGTTATAGCGCCACCTGTGGTCCGATCTCCATGAAACTCTGCATGCTTCCTCACCATGTTCTGACACATATGCTCATCAATTTTGGTGAAGTTCTGAGTTTTCATTTGGGATTTATAGGCTTTTTAGTGTATTTTGCCACGCCCCTTTTCTAAATGACCCTGTTACAGCCACCCAAATGCAAAAGTTCAACTTTTTTTCGATAATTATTGATCTAGAGAGTCCAGAGAATTGTCCTAGACTGGTTTGGTTCCGATCGGGCGAAAAACCAGGGACTAGTTCGTAAAAGTAGGTTTTGGACAAAATCCGACATAGCAGAAAATTTCCCCTGCCTACATCCAAATCGGAGATAGCCATTTTGTCCGCCTTGAGCCAAGGATTCCAACGATATAAGACACTTGATCCTGGGACAAGCGGTCTAAGAGTTATGAGCGATTTTGAACTTTTGGTTGCTGTAGCGCCACCTATGGGCCATTCGGGGTCATACTCTGATAGGTTGTCCCCAAATTGAGGCCTACCATCTGGCCAGGTTTCAAGTCTCTAGGCCTTACGGTTTGTCCTGCGCGATGCGTTTTACGAATCCTTACAATTACAATAAGGTTTCAGCATTTCATGCTTGAACCCCTAATAAGAATGAAGGCTTTTTGCCAGTTATAGCGCCACCTGTGGTCCGATCTCCATGAAACTCTGCATGCTTCCTCACCATGTTCTGACACATATGCTCATCAATTTTGGTGAAGTTCTGAGTTTTCATTTGGGATTTATAGGCTTTTTAGTGTATTTTGCCACGCCCCTTTTCTAAATGACCCTGTTACAGCCACCCAAATGCAAAAGTTCAACTTTTTTTCGATAATTATTGATCTAGAGAGTCCAGAGAATTGTCCTAGACTGGTTTGGTTCCGATCGGGCGAAAAACCAGGGACTAGTTCGCAAAAGTAGGTTTTGGACAAAATCCGACATAGCAGAAAATTTCCCCTGCCTACATCCAAATCGGAGATAGCCATTTTGTCCGCCTTGAGCCAAGGATTCCAACGATATAAGACACTTGATCATGGGACAAGCGGTCTAAGAGTTATGAGCGATTTTGAACTTTTGGTTGCTGTAGCGCCACCTATGGGCCATTCGGGGTCATACTCTGATAGGTTGTCCCCAAATTGAGGCCTACCATCTGGCCAGGTTTCAAGTCTCTAGGCCTTACGGTTTGTCCTGCACGATGCGTTTTACGAATCCTTACAATTACAATAGGGTTTCAGCATTTCATGCTTGAACCCCTAATAAGAATGAAGGCTTTTTGCCAGTTATAGCGCCACCTGTGGTCCGATCTCCATGAAACTCTGCATGCTTCCTCACCATGTTCTGACACATATGCTCATCAATTTTGGTGAAGTTCTGAGTTTTCATTTGGGATTTATAGGCTTTTTAGTGTATTTTGCCACGCCCCTTTTCTAAATGACCCTGTTACAGCCACCCAAATGCAAAAGTTCAACTTTTTTTCGATAATTATTGATCTAGAGAGTCCAGAGAATTGTCCTAGACTGGTTTGGTTCCGATCGGGCGAAAAACCAGGGACTAGTTCGCAAAAGTAGGTTTTGGACAAAATCCGACATAGCAGAAAATTTCCCCTGCCTACATCCAAATCGGAGATAGCCATTTTGTCCACCTTGAGCCAAGGATTCCAACGATATAAGACACTTGATCCTGGGACAAGCGGTCTAAGAGTTATGAGCGATTTTGAACTTTTGGTTGCTGTAGCGCCACCTATGGGCCATTCGGGGTCATACTCTGATAGGTTGTCCCCAAATTGAGGCCTACCATCTGGCCAGGTTTCAAGTCTCTAGGCCTTACGGTTTGTCCTGCACGATGCGTTTTACGAATCCTTACAATTACAATAGGGCTTCAGCATTTCATGCTTGAACCCCTAATAAGAATGAAGGCTTTTTGCCAGTTATAGCGCCACCTGTGGTCCGATCTCCATGAAACTCTGCATGCTTCCTCACCATGTTCTGACACATATGCTCATCAATTTTGGTGAAGTTCTGAGTTTTCATTTGGGATTTATAGGCTTTTTAGTGTATTTTGCCACGCCCCTTTTCTAAATGACCCTGTTACAGCCACCCAAATGCAAAAGTTCAACTTTTTTTCGATAATTATTGATCTAGAGAGTCCAGAGAATTGTCCTAGACTGGTTTGGTTCCGATCGGGCGAAAAACCAGGGACTAGTTCGCAAAAGTAGGTTTTGGACAAAATCCGACATAGCAGAAAATTTCCCCTGCCTACATCCAAATCGGAGATAGCCATTTTGTCCGCCTTGAGCCAAGGATTCCAACGATATAAGACACTTGATCCTGGGACAAGCGGTCTAAGAGTTATGAGCGATTTTGAACTTTTGGTTGCTGTAGCGCCACCTATGGGCCATTCGGGGTCATACTCTGATAGGTTGTCCCCAAATTGAGGCCTACCATCTGGCCAGGTTTCAAGTCTCTAGGCCTTACGGTTTGTCCTGCACGATGCGTTTTACGAATCCTTACAATTACAATAGGGTTTCAGCATTTCATGCTTGAACCCCTAATAAGAATGAAGGCTTTTTGCCAGTTATAGCGCCACCTGTGGTCCGATCTCCATGAATCTCTGCATGCTTCCTCACCATGTTCTGACACATATGCTCATCAATTTTGGTGAAGTTCTGAGTTTTCATTTGGGATTTATAGGCTTTTTAGTGTATTTTGCCATGCCCCTTTTCTAAATGACCCTGTTACAGCCACCCAAATGCAAAAGTTCAACTTTTTTTCGATAATTATTGATCTAGAGAGTCCAGAGAATTGTCCTAGACTGGTTTGGTTCCGATCGGGCGAAAAACCAGGGACTAGTTCGCAAAAGTAGGTTTTGGACAAAATCCGACATAGCAGAAAATTTCCCCTGCCTACATCCAAATCGGAGATAGCCATTTTGTCCGCCTTGAGCCAAGGATTCCAACGATATAAGACACTTGATCCTGCGACAAGCGGTCTAAGAGTTATGAGCGATTTTGAACTTTTGGTTGCTGTAGCGCCACCTATGGGCCATTCGGGGTCATACTCTGATAGGTTGTCCCCAAATTGAGGCCTACCCACTGATCTATATAGAATGACTGGATAGCTCATGACGTCATGAACAGTGAAGCCACCGCGCCGCCATATTGGTATTCCCTAGTGAGCTCATGCGTTCTATTGAATCAATAGGAAATTTTATGATTTGACTGAAAAAACATTGCCTAACGAGACACCGTTTTAAAATCTAAAGTCTCCCTGCACATTTATACAACGCAAACACCCTTAGCATTTAAATGGGTATTTGTTTAAAGTCGAATATTTTTCCAGCTTATTAAAAAACGGCAATTTCTTTGCAAAAGGAATTAAAAGCTGTACGAGAACAGTAGTCGGCCTTCACTGAAAAGCTATCTTCACAGGTAAGAAAAACAGTTTGATACTATTAATTAAATAGTGAATGCTAAAGACCTATATTTTTTTGAATTGGTGAATATTCATGTGAATATTGTTTCGTAGCCACGTCCGAATTAATAATACCTCAGCACAATACTAATTTGTTCCCTCGTTTTATTATATTGTGGCCACGTTGTAATTCGTTAAATCAAAATGAGGGAGGGAATTAGTTAAACGTGTCCACGATTTATTAAAACGAGGGAACAAGTCGTCGTAACAACGAATTATTTAGATCAGTGGACAGAGCGCATACAAGCAGAAAGAGCCCCGGCCGCGCGCGCGCACTCTCAGCGCCTTCAAACAACACAAGCGCTGTATTGCTCTTTCTCCCTCGCGCATATCAACATCAATTCACACAATATTAAAAGGTTGGAAGACCGATTGTGTTTTATAGATTAGTAGTTTGTTCATATAGAGTGTTTGATTAGCAAGTTACATGTTCAGGAAATGCTTAATACAAATTATTGTATGGGTTAATGTAACGGTAAACGGACTCTGCACGAAGCTCTTTTGAAGCTGTCAAATGGTGTCGCTATTGGACACTTACTTGTGATTATTGCTGCTCTGAGGTTTCTTATAGGATACTGTTGACTGTTTTATCGTTGATTTTTGAAGATGCAGCAGCTCTTGCCTCGGAGAAAACAACACGGGCATTGCGACAATATTGCATATAAATTACTACTTATAGGGCTTGAATTACAACCTGTGGGCTCTTGTTATACATCCCTTTGTGAACGTCGTCTTACACTTGTATGCTGCACATCGGGTCATCTTAAAAGTGCCGTCGAGGCTACCAATCTCTGTATAACGGGCGTTGGATCCCTCTGCTGGTAGGGAATCGTAAAATGGCCGCTCGAACACTTCCGGTGGCTTCACTGCCTAGTGGCAGTTTAGAACGTCATGAGCTATCCAGTCATTATATAGATCAGTGGGCCTACCATCTGGCCAGGTTTCAAGTCTCTAGGCCTTACGGTTTGTCCTGCACGATGCGTTTTACGAATCCTTACAATTACAATAGGGTTTCAGCATTTCATGCTTGAACCCCTAATAAGAATGAAGGCTTTTTGCCAGTTATAGCGCCACCTGTGGTCCGATCTCCATGAAACTCTGCATGCTTCCTCACCATGTTCTGACACATATGCTCATCAATTTTGGTGAAGTTCTGAGTTTTCATTTGGGATTTATAGGCTTTTTAGTGTATTTTGCCACGCCCCTTTTCTAAATGACCCTGTTACAGCCACCCAAATGCAAAAGTTAAACTTTTTTTTGATAATTATTGATCTAGAGAGTCCAGAGAATTGTCCTAGACTGGTTTGGTTCCGATCGGGCGAAAAACCAGGGACTAGTTCGCAAAAGTAGGTTTTGGACAAAATCCGACATAGCAGAAAATTTCCCCTGCCTACATCCAAATCGGAGATAGCCATTTTGTCCGCCTTGAGCCAAGGATTCCAACGATATAAGACACTTGATCCTGGGACAAGCGGTCTAAGAGTTATGAGCGATTTTGAACTTTTGGTTGCTGTAGCGCCACCTATGGGCCATTCGGGGTCATACTCTGATAGGTTGTCCCCAAATTGAGGCCTACCATCTGGCCAGGTTTCAAGTCTCTAGGCCTTACGGTTTGTCCTGCACGATGCGTTTTACGAATCCTTACAATTACAATAGGGTTTCAGCATTTCATGCTTGAACCCCTAATAAGAATGAAGGCTTTTTGCCAGTTATAGCGCCACCTGTGGTCCGATCTCCATGAAACTCTGCATGCTTCCTCACCATGTTCTGACACATATGCTCATCAATTTTGGTGAAGTTCTGAGTTTTCATTTGGGATTTATAGGCTTTTTAGTGTATTTTGCCACGCCCCTTTTCTAAATGACCCTGTTACAGCCACCCAAATGCAAAAGTTCAACTTTTTTTCGATAATTATTGATCTAGAGAGTCCAGAGAATTGTCCTAGACTGGTTTGGTTCCGATCGGGCGAAAAACCAGGGACTAGTTCGCAAAAGTAGGTTTTGGACAAAATCCGACATAGCAGAAAATTTCCCCTGCCTACATCCAAATCGGAGATAGCCATTTTGTCCGCCTCGAGCCAAGGATTCCAACGATATAAGACACTTGATCCTGGGACAAGCGGTCTAAGAGTTATGAGCGATTTTGAACTTTTGGTTGCTGTAGCGCCACCTATGGGCCATTCGGGGTCATACTCTGATAGGTTGTCCCCAAATTGAGGCCTACCATCTGGCCAGGTTTCAAGTCTCTAGGCCTTACGGTTTGTCCTGCACGATGCGTTTTACGAATCCTTACAATTACAATAGGGTTTCAGCATTTCATGCTTGAACCCCTAATAAGAATGAAGGCTTTTTGCCAGTTATAGCGCCACCTGTGGTCCGATCTCCATGAATCTCTGCATGCTTCCTCACCATGTTCTGACACATATGCTCATCAATTTTGGTGAAGTTCTGAGTTTTCATTTGGGATTTATAGGCTTTTTAGTGTATTTTGCCACGCCCCTTTTCTAAATGACCCTGTTACAGCCACCCAAATGCAAAAGTTCAACTTTTTTTCGATAATTATTGATCTAGACTAGAGAGTCCAGAGAATTGTCCTAGACTGGTTTGGGTCCGATCGGGCGAAAAACCAGGGACTAGTTCGCAAAAGTAGGTTTTGGACAAAATCCGACATAGCAGAAAATTTCCCCTGCCTACATCCAAATCGGAGATAGCCATTTTGTCCGCCTTGAGCCAAGGATTCCAACGATATAAGACACTTGATCCTGGGACAAGCGGTCTAAGAGTTATGAGCGATTTTGAACTTTTGGTTGCTGTAGCGCCACCTATGGGCCATTCGGGGTCATACTCTGATAGGTTGTCCCCAAATTGAGGCCTACCATCTGGC
Organism: Scardinius erythrophthalmus; assembly: GCF_964197995.2. Taxonomy (NCBI): domain Eukaryota; kingdom Metazoa; phylum Chordata; class Actinopteri; order Cypriniformes; family Leuciscidae; genus Scardinius; species Scardinius erythrophthalmus. The sequence continues at coordinate 62,394 of NW_028296404.1, forward strand.
CAGGTTTCAAGTCTCTAGGCCTTACGGTTTGTCCTGCACGATGCGTTTTACGAATCCTTACAATTACAATAGGGTTTCAGCATTTCATGCTTGAACCCCTAATAAGAATGAAGGCTTTTTGCCAGTTATAGCGCCACCTGTGGTCCGATCTCCATGAAACTCTGCATGCTTCCTCACCATGTTCTGACACATATGCTCATCAATTTTGGTGAAGTTCTGAGTTTTCATTTGGGATTTATAGGCTTTTTAGTGTATTTTGCCACGCCCCTTTTCTAAATGACCCTGTTACAGCCACCCAAATGCAAAAGTTCAACTTTTTTTCGATAATTATTGATCTAGAGAGTCCAGAGAATTGTCCTAGACTGGTTTGGTTCCGATCGGGCGAAAAACCAGGGACTAGTTCGTAAAAGTAGGTTTTGGACAAAATCCGACATAGCAGAAAATTTCCCCTGCCTACATCCAAATCGGAGATAGCCATTTTGTCCGCCTTGAGCCAAGGATTCCAATGATATAAGACACTTGATCCTGGGACAAGCGGTCTAAGAGTTATGAGCGATTTTGAACTTTTGGTTGCTGTAGCGCCACCTATGGGCCATTCGGGGTCATACTCTGATAGGTTGTCCCCAAATTGAGGCCTACCATCTGGCCAGGTTTCAAGTCTCTAGGCCTTACGGTTTGTCCTGCGCGATGCGTTTTACGAATCCTTACAATTACAATAAGGTTTCAGCATTTCATGCTTGAACCCCTAATAAGAATGAAGGCTTTTTGCCAGTTATAGCGCCACCTGTGGTCCGATCTCCATGAAACTCTGCATGCTTCCTCACCATGTTCTGACACATATGCTCATCAATTTTGGTGAAGTTCTGAGTTTTCATTTGGGATTTATAGGCTTTTTAGTGTATTTTGCCACGCCCCTTTTCTAAATGACCCTGTTACAGCCACCCAAATGCAAAAGTTCAACTTTTTTTCGATAATTATTGATCTAGAGAGTCCAGAGAATTGTCCTAGACTGGTTTGGGTCCGATCGGGCGAAAAACCAGGGACTAGTTCGCAAAAGTAGGTTTTGGACAAAATCCGACATAGCAGAAAATTTCCCCTGCCTACATCCAAATCGGAGATAGCCATTTTGTCCGCCTTGAGCCAAGGATTCCAACGATATAAGACACTTGATCCTGGGACAAGCGGTCTAAGAGTTATGAGCGATTTTGAACTTTTGGTTGCTGTAGCGCCACCTATGGGCCATTCGGGGTCATACTCTGATAGGTTGTCCCCAAATTGAGGCCTACCATCTGGCCAGGTTTCAAGTCTCTAGGCCTTACGGTTTGTCCTGCACGATGCGTTTTACGAATCCTTACAATTACAATAGGGTTTCAGCATTTCATGCTTGAACCCCTAATAAGAATGAAGGCTTTTTGCCAGTTATAGCGCCACCTGTGGTCCGATCTCCATGAAACTCTGCATGCTTCCTCACCATGTTCTGACACATATGCTCATCAATTTTGGTGAAGTTCTGAGTTTTCATTTGGGATTTATAGGCTTTTTAGTGTATTTTGCCACGCCCCTTTTCTAAATGACCCTGTTACAGCCACCCAAATGCAAAAGTTCAACTTTTTTTCGATAATTATTGATCTAGAGAGTCCAGAGAATTGTCCTAGACTGGTTTGGGTCCGATCGGGCGAAAAACCAGGGACTAGTTCGCAAAAGTAGGTTTTGGACAAAATCCGACATAGCAGAAAATTTCCCCTGCCTACATCCAAATCGGAGATAGCCATTTTGTCCGCCTTGAGCCAAGGATTCCAACGATATAAGACACTTGATCCTGGGACAAGCGGTCTAAGAGTTATGAGCGATTTTGAACTTTTGGTTGCTGTAGCGCCACCTATGGGCCATTCGGGGTCATACTCTGATAGGTTGTCCCCAAATTGAGGCCTACCATCTGGCCAGGTTTCAAGTCTCTAGGCCTTACGGTTTGTCCTGCGCGATGCGTTTTACGAATCCTTACAATTACAATAGGGTTTCAGCATTTCATGCTTGAACCCCTAATAAGAATGAAGGCTTTTTGCCAGTTATAGCGCCACCTGTGGTCCGATCTCCATGAAACTCTGCATGCTTCCTCACCATGTTCTGACACATATGCTCATCAATTTTGGTGAAGTTCTGAGTTTTCATTTGGGATTTATAGGCTTTTTAGTGTATTTTGCCACGCCCCTTTTCTAAATGACCCTGTTACAGCCACCCAAATGCAAAAGTTCAACTTTTTTTCGATAATTATTGATCTAGAGAGTCCAGAGAATTGTCCTAGACTGGTTTGGTTCCGATCGGGCGAAAAACCAGGGACTAGTTCGTAAAAGTAGGTTTTGGACAAAATCCGACATAGCAGAAAATTTCCCCTGCCTACATCCAAATCGGAGATAGCCATTTTGTCCGCCTTGAGCCAAGGATTCCAACGATATAAGACACTTGATCCTGGGACAAGCGGTCTAAGAGTTATGAGCGATTTTGAACTTTTGGTTGCTGTAGCGCCACCTATGGGCCATTCGGGGTCATACTCTGATAGGTTGTCCCCAAATTGAGGCCTACCATCTGGCCAGGTTTCAAGTCTCTAGGCCTTACGGTTTGTCCTGCGCGATGCGTTTTACGAATCCTTACAATTACAATAAGGTTTCAGCATTTCATGCTTGAACCCCTAATAAGAATGAAGGCTTTTTGCCAGTTATAGCGCCACCTGTGGTCCGATCTCCATGAAACTCTGCATGCTTCCTCACCATGTTCTGACACATATGCTCATCAATTTTGGTGAAGTTCTGAGTTTTCATTTGGGATTTATAGGCTTTTTAGTGTATTTTGCCACGCCCCTTTTCTAAATGACCCTGTTACAGCCACCCAAATGCAAAAGTTCAACTTTTTTTCGATAATTATTGATCTAGAGAGTCCAGAGAATTGTCCTAGACTGGTTTGGTTCCGATCGGGCGAAAAACCAGGGACTAGTTCGCAAAAGTAGGTTTTGGACAAAATCCGACATAGCAGAAAATTTCCCCTGCCTACATCCAAATCGGAGATAGCCATTTTGTCCGCCTTGAGCCAAGGATTCCAACGATATAAGACACTTGATCATGGGACAAGCGGTCTAAGAGTTATGAGCGATTTTGAACTTTTGGTTGCTGTAGCGCCACCTATGGGCCATTCGGGGTCATACTCTGATAGGTTGTCCCCAAATTGAGGCCTACCATCTGGCCAGGTTTCAAGTCTCTAGGCCTTACGGTTTGTCCTGCACGATGCGTTTTACGAATCCTTACAATTACAATAGGGTTTCAGCATTTCATGCTTGAACCCCTAATAAGAATGAAGGCTTTTTGCCAGTTATAGCGCCACCTGTGGTCCGATCTCCATGAAACTCTGCATGCTTCCTCACCATGTTCTGACACATATGCTCATCAATTTTGGTGAAGTTCTGAGTTTTCATTTGGGATTTATAGGCTTTTTAGTGTATTTTGCCACGCCCCTTTTCTAAATGACCCTGTTACAGCCACCCAAATGCAAAAGTTCAACTTTTTTTCGATAATTATTGATCTAGAGAGTCCAGAGAATTGTCCTAGACTGGTTTGGTTCCGATCGGGCGAAAAACCAGGGACTAGTTCGCAAAAGTAGGTTTTGGACAAAATCCGACATAGCAGAAAATTTCCCCTGCCTACATCCAAATCGGAGATAGCCATTTTGTCCACCTTGAGCCAAGGATTCCAACGATATAAGACACTTGATCCTGGGACAAGCGGTCTAAGAGTTATGAGCGATTTTGAACTTTTGGTTGCTGTAGCGCCACCTATGGGCCATTCGGGGTCATACTCTGATAGGTTGTCCCCAAATTGAGGCCTACCATCTGGCCAGGTTTCAAGTCTCTAGGCCTTACGGTTTGTCCTGCACGATGCGTTTTACGAATCCTTACAATTACAATAGGGCTTCAGCATTTCATGCTTGAACCCCTAATAAGAATGAAGGCTTTTTGCCAGTTATAGCGCCACCTGTGGTCCGATCTCCATGAAACTCTGCATGCTTCCTCACCATGTTCTGACACATATGCTCATCAATTTTGGTGAAGTTCTGAGTTTTCATTTGGGATTTATAGGCTTTTTAGTGTATTTTGCCACGCCCCTTTTCTAAATGACCCTGTTACAGCCACCCAAATGCAAAAGTTCAACTTTTTTTCGATAATTATTGATCTAGAGAGTCCAGAGAATTGTCCTAGACTGGTTTGGTTCCGATCGGGCGAAAAACCAGGGACTAGTTCGCAAAAGTAGGTTTTGGACAAAATCCGACATAGCAGAAAATTTCCCCTGCCTACATCCAAATCGGAGATAGCCATTTTGTCCGCCTTGAGCCAAGGATTCCAACGATATAAGACACTTGATCCTGGGACAAGCGGTCTAAGAGTTATGAGCGATTTTGAACTTTTGGTTGCTGTAGCGCCACCTATGGGCCATTCGGGGTCATACTCTGATAGGTTGTCCCCAAATTGAGGCCTACCATCTGGCCAGGTTTCAAGTCTCTAGGCCTTACGGTTTGTCCTGCACGATGCGTTTTACGAATCCTTACAATTACAATAGGGTTTCAGCATTTCATGCTTGAACCCCTAATAAGAATGAAGGCTTTTTGCCAGTTATAGCGCCACCTGTGGTCCGATCTCCATGAATCTCTGCATGCTTCCTCACCATGTTCTGACACATATGCTCATCAATTTTGGTGAAGTTCTGAGTTTTCATTTGGGATTTATAGGCTTTTTAGTGTATTTTGCCATGCCCCTTTTCTAAATGACCCTGTTACAGCCACCCAAATGCAAAAGTTCAACTTTTTTTCGATAATTATTGATCTAGAGAGTCCAGAGAATTGTCCTAGACTGGTTTGGTTCCGATCGGGCGAAAAACCAGGGACTAGTTCGCAAAAGTAGGTTTTGGACAAAATCCGACATAGCAGAAAATTTCCCCTGCCTACATCCAAATCGGAGATAGCCATTTTGTCCGCCTTGAGCCAAGGATTCCAACGATATAAGACACTTGATCCTGCGACAAGCGGTCTAAGAGTTATGAGCGATTTTGAACTTTTGGTTGCTGTAGCGCCACCTATGGGCCATTCGGGGTCATACTCTGATAGGTTGTCCCCAAATTGAGGCCTACCCACTGATCTATATAGAATGACTGGATAGCTCATGACGTCATGAACAGTGAAGCCACCGCGCCGCCATATTGGTATTCCCTAGTGAGCTCATGCGTTCTATTGAATCAATAGGAAATTTTATGATTTGACTGAAAAAACATTGCCTAACGAGACACCGTTTTAAAATCTAAAGTCTCCCTGCACATTTATACAACGCAAACACCCTTAGCATTTAAATGGGTATTTGTTTAAAGTCGAATATTTTTCCAGCTTATTAAAAAACGGCAATTTCTTTGCAAAAGGAATTAAAAGCTGTACGAGAACAGTAGTCGGCCTTCACTGAAAAGCTATCTTCACAGGTAAGAAAAACAGTTTGATACTATTAATTAAATAGTGAATGCTAAAGACCTATATTTTTTTGAATTGGTGAATATTCATGTGAATATTGTTTCGTAGCCACGTCCGAATTAATAATACCTCAGCACAATACTAATTTGTTCCCTCGTTTTATTATATTGTGGCCACGTTGTAATTCGTTAAATCAAAATGAGGGAGGGAATTAGTTAAACGTGTCCACGATTTATTAAAACGAGGGAACAAGTCGTCGTAACAACGAATTATTTAGATCAGTGGACAGAGCGCATACAAGCAGAAAGAGCCCCGGCCGCGCGCGCGCACTCTCAGCGCCTTCAAACAACACAAGCGCTGTATTGCTCTTTCTCCCTCGCGCATATCAACATCAATTCACACAATATTAAAAGGTTGGAAGACCGATTGTGTTTTATAGATTAGTAGTTTGTTCATATAGAGTGTTTGATTAGCAAGTTACATGTTCAGGAAATGCTTAATACAAATTATTGTATGGGTTAATGTAACGGTAAACGGACTCTGCACGAAGCTCTTTTGAAGCTGTCAAATGGTGTCGCTATTGGACACTTACTTGTGATTATTGCTGCTCTGAGGTTTCTTATAGGATACTGTTGACTGTTTTATCGTTGATTTTTGAAGATGCAGCAGCTCTTGCCTCGGAGAAAACAACACGGGCATTGCGACAATATTGCATATAAATTACTACTTATAGGGCTTGAATTACAACCTGTGGGCTCTTGTTATACATCCCTTTGTGAACGTCGTCTTACACTTGTATGCTGCACATCGGGTCATCTTAAAAGTGCCGTCGAGGCTACCAATCTCTGTATAACGGGCGTTGGATCCCTCTGCTGGTAGGGAATCGTAAAATGGCCGCTCGAACACTTCCGGTGGCTTCACTGCCTAGTGGCAGTTTAGAACGTCATGAGCTATCCAGTCATTATATAGATCAGTGGGCCTACCATCTGGCCAGGTTTCAAGTCTCTAGGCCTTACGGTTTGTCCTGCACGATGCGTTTTACGAATCCTTACAATTACAATAGGGTTTCAGCATTTCATGCTTGAACCCCTAATAAGAATGAAGGCTTTTTGCCAGTTATAGCGCCACCTGTGGTCCGATCTCCATGAAACTCTGCATGCTTCCTCACCATGTTCTGACACATATGCTCATCAATTTTGGTGAAGTTCTGAGTTTTCATTTGGGATTTATAGGCTTTTTAGTGTATTTTGCCACGCCCCTTTTCTAAATGACCCTGTTACAGCCACCCAAATGCAAAAGTTAAACTTTTTTTTGATAATTATTGATCTAGAGAGTCCAGAGAATTGTCCTAGACTGGTTTGGTTCCGATCGGGCGAAAAACCAGGGACTAGTTCGCAAAAGTAGGTTTTGGACAAAATCCGACATAGCAGAAAATTTCCCCTGCCTACATCCAAATCGGAGATAGCCATTTTGTCCGCCTTGAGCCAAGGATTCCAACGATATAAGACACTTGATCCTGGGACAAGCGGTCTAAGAGTTATGAGCGATTTTGAACTTTTGGTTGCTGTAGCGCCACCTATGGGCCATTCGGGGTCATACTCTGATAGGTTGTCCCCAAATTGAGGCCTACCATCTGGCCAGGTTTCAAGTCTCTAGGCCTTACGGTTTGTCCTGCACGATGCGTTTTACGAATCCTTACAATTACAATAGGGTTTCAGCATTTCATGCTTGAACCCCTAATAAGAATGAAGGCTTTTTGCCAGTTATAGCGCCACCTGTGGTCCGATCTCCATGAAACTCTGCATGCTTCCTCACCATGTTCTGACACATATGCTCATCAATTTTGGTGAAGTTCTGAGTTTTCATTTGGGATTTATAGGCTTTTTAGTGTATTTTGCCACGCCCCTTTTCTAAATGACCCTGTTACAGCCACCCAAATGCAAAAGTTCAACTTTTTTTCGATAATTATTGATCTAGAGAGTCCAGAGAATTGTCCTAGACTGGTTTGGTTCCGATCGGGCGAAAAACCAGGGACTAGTTCGCAAAAGTAGGTTTTGGACAAAATCCGACATAGCAGAAAATTTCCCCTGCCTACATCCAAATCGGAGATAGCCATTTTGTCCGCCTCGAGCCAAGGATTCCAACGATATAAGACACTTGATCCTGGGACAAGCGGTCTAAGAGTTATGAGCGATTTTGAACTTTTGGTTGCTGTAGCGCCACCTATGGGCCATTCGGGGTCATACTCTGATAGGTTGTCCCCAAATTGAGGCCTACCATCTGGCCAGGTTTCAAGTCTCTAGGCCTTACGGTTTGTCCTGCACGATGCGTTTTACGAATCCTTACAATTACAATAGGGTTTCAGCATTTCATGCTTGAACCCCTAATAAGAATGAAGGCTTTTTGCCAGTTATAGCGCCACCTGTGGTCCGATCTCCATGAATCTCTGCATGCTTCCTCACCATGTTCTGACACATATGCTCATCAATTTTGGTGAAGTTCTGAGTTTTCATTTGGGATTTATAGGCTTTTTAGTGTATTTTGCCACGCCCCTTTTCTAAATGACCCTGTTACAGCCACCCAAATGCAAAAGTTCAACTTTTTTTCGATAATTATTGATCTAGACTAGAGAGTCCAGAGAATTGTCCTAGACTGGTTTGGGTCCGATCGGGCGAAAAACCAGGGACTAGTTCGCAAAAGTAGGTTTTGGACAAAATCCGACATAGCAGAAAATTTCCCCTGCCTACATCCAAATCGGAGATAGCCATTTTGTCCGCCTTGAGCCAAGGATTCCAACGATATAAGACACTTGATCCTGGGACAAGCGGTCTAAGAGTTATGAGCGATTTTGAACTTTTGGTTGCTGTAGCGCCACCTATGGGCCATTCGGGGTCATACTCTGATAGGTTGTCCCCAAATTGAGGCCTACCATCTGGCCAGGTTTCAAGTCTCTAGGCCTTACGGTTTGTCCTGCACGATGCGTTTTACGAATCCTTACAATTACAATAGGGTTTCAGCATTTCATGCTTGAACCCCTAATAAGAATGAAGGCTTTTTGCCAGTTATAGCGCCACCTGTGGTCCGATCTCCATGAAACTCTGCATGCTTCCTCACCATGTTCTGACACATATGCTCATCAATTTTGGTGAAGTTCTGAGTTTTCATTTGGGATTTATAGGCTTTTTAGTGTATTTTGCCACGCCCCTTTTCTAAATGACCCTGTTACAGCCACCCAAATGCAAAAGTTCAACTTTTTTTCGATAATTATTGATCTAGAGAGTCCAGAGAATTGTCCTAGACTGGTTTGGTTCCGATCGGGCGAAAAACCAGGGACTAGTTCGTAAAAGTAGGTTTTGGACAAAATCCGACATAGCAGAAAATTTCCCCTGCCTACATCCAAATCGGAGATAGCCATTTTGTCCGCCTTGAGCCAAGGATTCCAATGATATAAGACACTTGATCCTGGGACAAGCGGTCTAAGAGTTATGAGCGATTTTGAACTTTTGGTTGCTGTAGCGCCACCTATGGGCCATTCGGGGTCATACTCTGATAGGTTGTCCCCAAATTGAGGCCTACCATCTGGCCAGGTTTCAAGTCTCTAGGCCTTACGGTTTGTCCTGCGCGATGCGTTTTACGAATCCTTACAATTACAATAAGGTTTCAGCATTTCATGCTTGAACCCCTAATAAGAATGAAGGCTTTTTGCCAGTTATAGCGCCACCTGTGGTCCGATCTCCATGAAACTCTGCATGCTTCCTCACCATGTTCTGACACATATGCTCATCAATTTTGGTGAAGTTCTGAGTTTTCATTTGGGATTTATAGGCTTTTTAGTGTATTTTGCCACGCCCCTTTTCTAAATGACCCTGTTACAGCCACCCAAATGCAAAAGTTCAACTTTTTTTCGATAATTATTGATCTAGAGAGTCCAGAGAATTGTCCTAGACTGGTTTGGGTCCGATCGGGCGAAAAACCAGGGACTAGTTCGCAAAAGTAGGTTTTGGACAAAATCCGACATAGCAGAAAATTTCCCCTGCCTACATCCAAATCGGAGATAGCCATTTTGTCCGCCTTGAGCCAAGGATTCCAACGATATAAGACACTTGATCCTGGGACAAGCGGTCTAAGAGTTATGAGCGATTTTGAACTTTTGGTTGCTGTAGCGCCACCTATGGGCCATTCGGGGTCATACTCTGATAGGTTGTCCCCAAATTGAGGCCTACCATCTGGCCAGGTTTCAAGTCTCTAGGCCTTACGGTTTGTCCTGCACGATGCGTTTTACGAATCCTTACAATTACAATAGGGTTTCAGCATTTCATGCTTGAACCCCTAATAAGAATGAAGGCTTTTTGCCAGTTATAGCGCCACCTGTGGTCCGATCTCCATGAAACTCTGCATGCTTCCTCACCATGTTCTGACACATATGCTCATCAATTTTGGTGAAGTTCTGAGTTTTCATTTGGGATTTATAGGCTTTTTAGTGTATTTTGCCACGCCCCTTTTCTAAATGACCCTGTTACAGCCACCCAAATGCAAAAGTTCAACTTTTTTTCGATAATTATTGATCTAGAGAGTCCAGAGAATTGTCCTAGACTGGTTTGGGTCCGATCGGGCGAAAAACCAGGGACTAGTTCGCAAAAGTAGGTTTTGGACAAAATCCGACATAGCAGAAAATTTCCCCTGCCTACATCCAAATCGGAGATAGCCATTTTGTCCGCCTTGAGCCAAGGATTCCAACGATATAAGACACTTGATCCTGGGACAAGCGGTCTAAGAGTTATGAGCGATTTTGAACTTTTGGTTGCTGTAGCGCCACCTATGGGCCATTCGGGGTCATACTCTGATAGGTTGTCCCCAAATTGAGGCCTACCATCTGGCCAGGTTTCAAGTCTCTAGGCCTTACGGTTTGTCCTGCGCGATGCGTTTTACGAATCCTTACAATTACAATAGGGTTTCAGCATTTCATGCTTGAACCCCTAATAAGAATGAAGGCTTTTTGCCAGTTATAGCGCCACCTGTGGTCCGATCTCCATGAAACTCTGCATGCTTCCTCACCATGTTCTGACACATATGCTCATCAATTTTGGTGAAGTTCTGAGTTTTCATTTGGGATTTATAGGCTTTTTAGTGTATTTTGCCACGCCCCTTTTCTAAATGACCCTGTTACAGCCACCCAAATGCAAAAGTTCAACTTTTTTTCGATAATTATTGATCTAGAGAGTCCAGAGAATTGTCCTAGACTGGTTTGGTTCCGATCGGGCGAAAAACCAGGGACTAGTTCGTAAAAGTAGGTTTTGGACAAAATCCGACATAGCAGAAAATTTCCCCTGCCTACATCCAAATCGGAGATAGCCATTTTGTCCGCCTTGAGCCAAGGATTCCAACGATATAAGACACTTGATCCTGGGACAAGCGGTCTAAGAGTTATGAGCGATTTTGAACTTTTGGTTGCTGTAGCGCCACCTATGGGCCATTCGGGGTCATACTCTGATAGGTTGTCCCCAAATTGAGGCCTACCATCTGGCCAGGTTTCAAGTCTCTAGGCCTTACGGTTTGTCCTGCGCGATGCGTTTTACGAATCCTTACAATTACAATAAGGTTTCAGCATTTCATGCTTGAACCCCTAATAAGAATGAAGGCTTTTTGCCAGTTATAGCGCCACCTGTGGTCCGATCTCCATGAAACTCTGCATGCTTCCTCACCATGTTCTGACACATATGCTCATCAATTTTGGTGAAGTTCTGAGTTTTCATTTGGGATTTATAGGCTTTTTAGTGTATTTTGCCACGCCCCTTTTCTAAATGACCCTGTTACAGCCACCCAAATGCAAAAGTTCAACTTTTTTTCGATAATTATTGATCTAGAGAGTCCAGAGAATTGTCCTAGACTGGTTTGGTTCCGATCGGGCGAAAAACCAGGGACTAGTTCGCAAAAGTAGGTTTTGGACAAAATCCGACATAGCAGAAAATTTCCCCTGCCTACATCCAAATCGGAGATAGCCATTTTGTCCGCCTTGAGCCAAGGATTCCAACGATATAAGACACTTGATCATGGGACAAGCGGTCTAAGAGTTATGAGCGATTTTGAACTTTTGGTTGCTGTAGCGCCACCTATGGGCCATTCGGGGTCATACTCTGATAGGTTGTCCCCAAATTGAGGCCTACCATCTGGCCAGGTTTCAAGTCTCTAGGCCTTACGGTTTGTCCTGCACGATGCGTTTTACGAATCCTTACAATTACAATAGGGTTTCAGCATTTCATGCTTGAACCCCTAATAAGAATGAAGGCTTTTTGCCAGTTATAGCGCCACCTGTGGTCCGATCTCCATGAAACTCTGCATGCTTCCTCACCATGTTCTGACACATATGCTCATCAATTTTGGTGAAGTTCTGAGTTTTCATTTGGGATTTATAGGCTTTTTAGTGTATTTTGCCACGCCCCTTTTCTAAATGACCCTGTTACAGCCACCCAAATGCAAAAGTTCAACTTTTTTTCGATAATTATTGATCTAGAGAGTCCAGAGAATTGTCCTAGACTGGTTTGGTTCCGATCGGGCGAAAAACCAGGGACTAGTTCGCAAAAGTAGGTTTTGGACAAAATCCGACATAGCAGAAAATTTCCCCTGCCTACATCCAAATCGGAGATAGCCATTTTGTCCACCTTGAGCCAAGGATTCCAACGATATAAGACACTTGATCCTGGGACAAGCGGTCTAAGAGTTATGAGCGATTTTGAACTTTTGGTTGCTGTAGCGCCACCTATGGGCCATTCGGGGTCATACTCTGATAGGTTGTCCCCAAATTGAGGCCTACCATCTGGCCAGGTTTCAAGTCTCTAGGCCTTACGGTTTGTCCTGCACGATGCGTTTTACGAATCCTTACAATTACAATAGGGCTTCAGCATTTCATGCTTGAACCCCTAATAAGAATGAAGGCTTTTTGCCAGTTATAGCGCCACCTGTGGTCCGATCTCCATGAAACTCTGCATGCTTCCTCACCATGTTCTGACACATATGCTCATCAATTTTGGTGAAGTTCTGAGTTTTCATTTGGGATTTATAGGCTTTTTAGTGTATTTTGCCACGCCCCTTTTCTAAATGACCCTGTTACAGCCACCCAAATGCAAAAGTTCAACTTTTTTTCGATAATTATTGATCTAGAGAGTCCAGAGAATTGTCCTAGACTGGTTTGGTTCCGATCGGGCGAAAAACCAGGGACTAGTTCGCAAAAGTAGGTTTTGGACAAAATCCGACATAGCAGAAAATTTCCCCTGCCTACATCCAAATCGGAGATAGCCATTTTGTCCGCCTTGAGCCAAGGATTCCAACGATATAAGACACTTGATCCTGGGACAAGCGGTCTAAGAGTTATGAGCGATTTTGAACTTTTGGTTGCTGTAGCGCCACCTATGGGCCATTCGGGGTCATACTCTGATAGGTTGTCCCCAAATTGAGGCCTACCATCTGGCCAGGTTTCAAGTCTCTAGGCCTTACGGTTTGTCCTGCACGATGCGTTTTACGAATCCTTACAATTACAATAGGGTTTCAGCATTTCATGCTTGAACCCCTAATAAGAATGAAGGCTTTTTGCCAGTTATAGCGCCACCTGTGGTCCGATCTCCATGAATCTCTGCATGCTTCCTCACCATGTTCTGACACATATGCTCATCAATTTTGGTGAAGTTCTGAGTTTTCATTTGGGATTTATAGGCTTTTTAGTGTATTTTGCCATGCCCCTTTTCTAAATGACCCTGTTACAGCCACCCAAATGCAAAAGTTCAACTTTTTTTCGATAATTATTGATCTAGAGAGTCCAGAGAATTGTCCTAGACTGGTTTGGTTCCGATCGGGCGAAAAACCAGGGACTAGTTCGCAAAAGTAGGTTTTGGACAAAATCCGACATAGCAGAAAATTTCCCCTGCCTACATCCAAATCGGAGATAGCCATTTTGTCCGCCTTGAGCCAAGGATTCCAACGATATAAGACACTTGATCCTGCGACAAGCGGTCTAAGAGTTATGAGCGATTTTGAACTTTTGGTTGCTGTAGCGCCACCTATGGGCCATTCGGGGTCATACTCTGATAGGTTGTCCCCAAATTGAGGCCTACCCACTGATCTATATAGAATGACTGGATAGCTCATGACGTCATGAACAGTGAAGCCACCGCGCCGCCATATTGGTATTCCCTAGTGAGCTCATGCGTTCTATTGAATCAATAGGAAATTTTATGATTTGACTGAAAAAACATTGCCTAACGAGACACCGTTTTAAAATCTAAAGTCTCCCTGCACATTTATACAACGCAAACACCCTTAGCATTTAAATGGGTATTTGTTTAAAGTCGAATATTTTTCCAGCTTATTAAAAAACGGCAATTTCTTTGCAAAAGGAATTAAAAGCTGTACGAGAACAGTAGTCGGCCTTCACTGAAAAGCTATCTTCACAGGTAAGAAAAACAGTTTGATACTATTAATTAAATAGTGAATGCTAAAGACCTATATTTTTTTGAATTGGTGAATATTCATGTGAATATTGTTTCGTAGCCACGTCCGAATTAATAATACCTCAGCACAATACTAATTTGTTCCCTCGTTTTATTATATTGTGGCCACGTTGTAATTCGTTAAATCAAAATGAGGGAGGGAATTAGTTAAACGTGTCCACGATTTATTAAAACGAGGGAACAAGTCGTCGTAACAACGAATTATTTAGATCAGTGGACAGAGCGCATACAAGCAGAAAGAGCCCCGGCCGCGCGCGCGCACTCTCAGCGCCTTCAAACAACACAAGCGCTGTATTGCTCTTTCTCCCTCGCGCATATCAACATCAATTCACACAATATTAAAAGGTTGGAAGACCGATTGTGTTTTATAGATTAGTAGTTTGTTCATATAGAGTGTTTGATTAGCAAGTTACATGTTCAGGAAATGCTTAATACAAATTATTGTATGGGTTAATGTAACGGTAAACGGACTCTGCACGAAGCTCTTTTGAAGCTGTCAAATGGTGTCGCTATTGGACACTTACTTGTGATTATTGCTGCTCTGAGGTTTCTTATAGGATACTGTTGACTGTTTTATCGTTGATTTTTGAAGATGCAGCAGCTCTTGCCTCGGAGAAAACAACACGGGCATTGCGACAATATTGCATATAAATTACTACTTATAGGGCTTGAATTACAACCTGTGGGCTCTTGTTATACATCCCTTTGTGAACGTCGTCTTACACTTGTATGCTGCACATCGGGTCATCTTAAAAGTGCCGTCGAGGCTACCAATCTCTGTATAACGGGCGTTGGATCCCTCTGCTGGTAGGGAATCGTAAAATGGCCGCTCGAACACTTCCGGTGGCTTCACTGCCTAGTGGCAGTTTAGAACGTCATGAGCTATCCAGTCATTATATAGATCAGTGGGCCTACCATCTGGCCAGGTTTCAAGTCTCTAGGCCTTACGGTTTGTCCTGCACGATGCGTTTTACGAATCCTTACAATTATAATAGGGTTTCAGCATTTCATGCTTGAACCCCTAATAAGAATGAAGGCTTTTTGCCAGTTATAGCGCCACCTGTGGTCCGATCTCCATGAAACTCTGCATGCTTCCTCACCATGTTCTGACACATATGCTCATCAATTTTGGTGAAGTTCTGAGTTTTCATTTGGGATTTATAGGCTTTTTAGTGTATTTTGCCACGCCCCTTTTCTAAATGACCCTGTTACAGCCACCCAAATGCAAAAGTTCAACTTTTTTTCGATAATTATTGATCTAGAGAGTCCAGAGAATTGTCCTAGACTGGTTTGGTTCCGATCGGGCGAAAAACCAGGGACTAGTTCGCAAAAGTAGGTTTTGGACAAAATCCGACATAGCAGAAAATTTCCCCTGCCTACATCCAAATCGGAGATAGCCATTTTGTCCGCCTTGAGCCAAGGATTCCAACGATATAAGACACTTGATCCTGGGACAAGCGGTCTAAGAGTTATGAGCGATTTTGAACTTTTGGTTGCTGTAGCGCCACCTATGGGCCATTCGGGGTCATACTCTGATAGGTTGTCCCCAAATTGAGGCCTACCATCTGGCCAGGTTTCAAGTCTCTAGGCCTTACGGTTTGTCCTGCGCGATGCGTTTTACGAATCCTTACAATTACAATAGGGTTTCAGCATTTCATGCTTGAACCCCTAATAAGAATGAAGGCTTTTTGCCAGTTATAGCGCCACCTGTGGTCCGATCTCCATGAAACTCTGCATGCTTCCTCACCATGTTCTGACACATATGCTCATCAATTTTGGTGAAGTTCTGAGTTTTCATTTGGGATTTATAGGCTTTTTAGTGTATTTTGCCACGCCCCTTTTCTAAATGACCCTGTTACAGCCACCCAAATGCAAAAGTTCAACTTTTTTTCGATAATTATTGATCTAGAGAGTCCAGAGAATTGTCCTAGACTGGTTTGGTTCCGATCGGGCGAAAAACCAGGGACTAGTTCGTAAAAGTAGGTTTTGGACAAAATCCGACATAGCAGAAAATTTCCCCTACCTACATCCAAATCGGAGATAGCCATTTTGTCCGCCTTGAGCCAAGGATTCCAACGATATAAGACACTTGATCCTGGGACAAGCGGTCTAAGAGTTATGAGCGATTTTGAACTTTTGGTTGCTGTAGCGCCACCTATGGGCCATTCGGGGTCATACTCTGATAGGTTGTCCCCAAATTGAGGCCTACCATCTGGCCAGGTTTCAAGTCTCTAGGCCTTACGGTTTGTCCTGCGCGATGCGTTTTACGAATCCTTACAATTACAATAAGGTTTCAGCATTTCATGCTTGAACCCCTAATAAGAATGAAGGCTTTTTGCCAGTTATAGCGCCACCTGTGGTCCGATCTCCATGAAACTCTGCATGCTTCCTCACCATGTTCTGACACATATGCTCATCAATTTTGGTGAAGTTCTGAGTTTTCATTTGGGATTTATAGGCTTTTTAGTGTATTTTGCCACGCCCCTTTTCTAAATGACCCTGTTACAGCCACCCAAATGCAAAAGTTCAACTTTTTTTCGATAATTATTGATCTAGAGAGTCCAGAGAATTGTCCTAGACTGGTTTGGTTCCGATCGGGCGAAAAACCAGGGACTAGTTCGCAAAAGTAGGTTTTGGACAAAATCCGACATAGCAGAAAATTTCCCCTGCCTACATCCAAATCGGAGATAGCCATTTTGTCCGCCTTGAGCCAAGGATTCCAACGATATAAGACACTTGATCATGGGACAAGCGGTCTAAGAGTTATGAGCGATTTTGAACTTTTGGTTGCTGTAGCGCCACCTATGGGCCATTCGGGGTCATACTCTGATAGGTTGTCCCCAAATTGAGGCCTACCATCTGGCCAGGTTTCAAGTCTCTAGGCCTTACGGTTTGTCCTGCACGATGCGTTTTACGAATCCTTACAATTACAATAGGGTTTCAGCATTTCATGCTTGAACCCCTAATAAGAATGAAGGCTTTTTGCCAGTTATAGCGCCACCTGTGGTCCGATCTCCATGAAACTCTGCATGCTTCCTCACCATGTTCTGACACATATGCTCATCAATTTTGGTGAAGTTCTGAGTTTTCATTTGGGATTTATAGGCTTTTTAGTGTATTTTGCCACGCCCCTTTTCTAAATGACCCTGTTACAGCCACCCAAATGCAAAAGTTCAACTTTTTTTCGATAATTATTGATCTAGAGAGTCCAGAGAATTGTCCTAGACTGGTTTGGTTCCGATCGGGCGAAAAACCAGGGACTAGTTCGCAAAAGTAGGTTTTGGACAAAATCCGACATAGCAGAAAATTTCCCCTGCCTACATCCAAATCGGAGATAGCCATTTTGTCCAACTTGAGCCAAGGATTCCAACGATATAAGACACTTGATCCTGGGACAAGCGGTCTAAGAGTTATGAGCGATTTTGAACTTTTGGTTGCTGTAGCGCCACCTATGGGCCATTCGGGGTCATACTCTGATAGGTTGTCCCCAAATTGAGGCCTACCATCTGGCCAGGTTTCAAGTCTCTAGGCCTTACGGTTTGTCCTGCACGATGCGTTTTACGAATCCTTACAATTACAATAGGGCTTCAGCATTTCATGCTTGAACCCCTAATAAGAATGAAGGCTTTTTGCCAGTTATAGCGCCACCTGTGGTCCGATCTCCATGAAACTCTGCATGCTTCCTCACCATGTTCTGACACATATGCTCATCAATTTTGGTGAAGTTCTGAGTTTTCATTTGGGATTTATAGGCTTTTTAGTGTATTTTGCCACGCCCCTTTTCTAAATGACCCTGTTACAGCCACCCAAATGCAAAAGTTCAACTTTTTTTCGATAATTATTGATCTAGAGAGTCCAGAGAATTGTCCTAGACTGGTTTGGTTCCGATCGGGCGAAAAACCAGGGACTAGTTCGCAAAAGTAGGTTTTGGACAAAATCCGACATAGCAGAAAATTTCCCCTGCCTACATCCAAATCGGAGATAGCCATTTTGTCCGCCTTGAGCCAAGGATTCCAACGATATAAGACACTTGATCCTGGGACAAGCGGTCTAAGAGTTATGAGCGATTTTGAACTTTTGGTTGCTGTAGCGCCACCTATGGGCCATTCGGGGTCATACTCTGATAGGTTGTCCCCAAATTGAGGCCTACCATCTGGCCAGGTTTCAAGTCTCTAGGCCTTACGGTTTGTCCTGCACGATGCGTTTTACGAATCCTTACAATTACAATAGGGTTTCAGCATTTCATGCTTGAACCCCTAATAAGAATGAAGGCTTTTTGCCAGTTATAGCGCCACCTGTGGTCCGATCTCCATGAATCTCTGCATGCTTCCTCACCATGTTCTGACACATATGCTCATCAATTTTGGTGAAGTTCTGAGTTTTCATTTGGGATTTATAGGCTTTTTAGTGTATTTTGCCACGCCCCTTTTCTAAATGACCCTGTTACAGCCACCCAAATGCAAAAGTTCAACTTTTTTTCGATAATTATTGATCTAGAGAGTCCAGAGAATTGTCCTAGACTGGTTTGGTTCCGATCGGGCGAAAAACCAGGGACTAGTTCGCAAAAGTAGGTTTTGGACAAAATCCGACATAGCAGAAAATTTCCCCTGCCTACATCCAAATCGGAGATAGCCATTTTGTCCGCCTTGAGCCAAGGATTCCAACGATATAAGACACTTGATCCTGCGACAAGCGGTCTAAGAGTTATGAGCGATTTTGAACTTTTGGTTGCTGTAGCGCCACCTATGGGCCATTCGGGGTCATACTCTGATAGGTTGTCCCCAAATTGAGGCCTACCCACTGATCTATATAGAATGACTGGATAGCTCATGACGTCATGAACAGTGAAGCCACCGCGCCGCCATATTGGTATTCCCTAGTGAGCTCATGCGTTCTATTGAATCAATAGGAAATTTTATGATTTGACTGAAAAAACATTGCCTAACGAGACACCGTTTTAAAATCTAAAGTCTCCCTGCACATTTATACAACGCAAACACCCTTAGCATTTAAATGGGTATTTGTTTAAAGTCGAATATTTTTCCAGCTTATTAAAAAACGGCAATTTCTTTGCAAAAGGAATTAAAAGCTGTACGAGAACAGTAGTCGGCCTTCACTGAAAAGCTATCTTCACAGGTAAGAAAAACAGTTTGATACTATTAATTAAATAGTGAATGCTAAAGACCTATATTTTTTTGAATTGGTGAATATTCATGTGAATATTGTTTCGTAGCCACGTCCGAATTAATAATACCTCAGCACAATACTAATTTGTTCCCTCGTTTTATTATATTGTGGCCACGTTGTAATTCGTTAAATCAAAATGAGGGAGGGAATTAGTTAAACGTGTCCACGATTTATTAAAACGAGGGAACAAGTCGTCGTAACAACGAATTATTTAGATCAGTGGACAGAGCGCATACAAGCAGAAAGAGCCCCGGCCGCGCGCGCGCACTCTCAGCGCCTTCAAACAACACAAGCGCTGTATTGCTCTTTCTCCCTCGCGCATATCAACATCAATTCACACAATATTAAAAGGTTGGAAGACCAATTGTGTTTTATAGATTAGTAGTTTGTTCATATAGAGTGTTTGATTAGCAAGTTACATGTTCAGGAAATGCTTAATACAAATTATTGTATGGGTTAATGTAACGGTAAACGGACTCTGCACGAAGCTCTTTTGAAGCTGTCAAATGGTGTCGCTATTGGACACTTACTTGTGATTATTGCTGCTCTGAGGTTTCTTATAGGATACTGTTGACTGTTTTATCGTTGATTTTTGAAGATGCAGCAGCTCTTGCCTCGGAGAAAACAACACGGGCATTGCGACAATATTGCATATAAATTACTACTTATAGGGCTTGAATTACAACCTGTGGGCTCTTGTTATACATCCCTTTGTGAACGTCGTCTTACACTTGTATGCTGCACATCGGGTCATCTTAAAAGTGCCGTCGAGGCTACCAATCTCTGTATAACGGGCGTTGGATCCCTCTGCTGGTAGGGAATCGTAAAATGGCCGCTCGAACACTTCCGGTGGCTTCACTGCCTAGTGGCAGTTTAGAACGTCATGAGCTATCCAGTCATTATATAGATCAGTGGGCCTACCATCTGGCCAGGTTTCAAGTCTCTAGGCCTTACGGTTTGTCCTGCACGATGCGTTTTACGAATCCTTACAATTATAATAGGGTTTCAGCATTTCATGCTTGAACCCCTAATAAGAATGAAGGCTTTTTGCCAGTTATAGCGCCACCTGTGGTCCGATCTCCATGAAACTCTGCATGCTTCCTCACCATGTTCTGACACATATGCTCATCAATTTTGGTGAAGTTCTGAGTTTTCATTTGGGATTTATAGGCTTTTTAGTGTATTTTGCCACGCCCCTTTTCTAAATGACCCTGTTACAGCCACCCAAATGCAAAAGTTCAACTTTTTTTCGATAATTATTGATCTAGAGAGTCCAGAGAATTGTCCTAGACTGGTTTGGTTCCGATCGGGCGAAAAACCAGGGACTAGTTCGCAAAAGTAGGTTTTGGACAAAATCCGACATAGCAGAAAATTTCCCCTGCCTACATCCAAATCGGAGATAGCCATTTTGTCCGCCTTGAGCCAAGGATTCCAACGATATAAGACACTTGATCCTGGGACAAGCGGTCTAAGAGTTATGAGCGATTTTGAACTTTTGGTTGCTGTAGCGCCACCTATGGGCCATTCGGGGTCATACTCTGATAGGTTGTCCCCAAATTGAGGCCTACCATCTGGCCAGGTTTCAAGTCTCTAGGCCTTACGGTTTGTCCTGCACGATGCGTTTTACGAATCCTTACAATTACAATAGGGTTTCAGCATTTCATGCTTGAACCCCTAATAAGAATGAAGGCTTTTTGCCAGTTATAGCGCCACCTGTGGTCCGATCTCCATGAATCTCTGCATGCTTCCTCACCATGTTCTGACACATATGCTCATCAATTTTGGTGAAGTTCTGAGTTTTCATTTGGGATTTATAGGCTTTTTAGTGTATTTTGCCACGCCCCTTTTCTAAATGACCCTGTTACAGCCACCCAAATGCAAAAGTTCAACTTTTTTTCGATAATTATTGATCTAGAGAGTCCAGAGAATTGTCCTAGACTGGTTTGGTTCCGATCGGGCGAAAAACCAGGGACTAGTTCGCAAAAGTAGGTTTTGGACAAAATCCGACATAGCAGAAAATTTCCCCTGCCTACATCCAAATCGGAGATAGCCATTTTGTCCGCCTTGAGCCAAGGATTCCAACGATATAAGACACTTGATCCTGCGACAAGCGGTCTAAGAGTTATGAGCGATTTTGAACTTTTGGTTGCTGTAGCGCCACCTATGGGCCATTCGGGGTCATACTCTGATAGGTTGTCCCCAAATTGAGGCCTACCCACTGATCTATATAGAATGACTGGATAGCTCATGACGTCATGAACAGTGAAGCCACCGCGCCGCCATATTGGTATTCCCTAGTGAGCTCATGCGTTCTATTGAATCAATAGGAAATTTTATGATTTGACTGAAAAAACATTGCCTAACGAGACACCGTTTTAAAATCTAAAGTCTCCCTGCACATTTATACAACGCAAACACCCTTAGCATTTAAATGGGTATTTGTTTAAAGTCGAATATTTTTCCAGCTTATTAAAAAACGGCAATTTCTTTGCAAAAGGAATTAAAAGCTGTACGAGAACAGTAGTCGGCCTTCACTGAAAAGCTATCTTCACAGGTAAGAAAAACAGTTTGATACTATTAATTAAATAGTGAATGCTAAAGACCTATATTTTTTTGAATTGGTGAATATTCATGTGAATATTGTTTCGTAGCCACGTCCGAATTAATAATACCTCAGCACAATACTAATTTGTTCCCTCGTTTTATTATATTGTGGCCACGTTGTAATTCGTTAAATCAAAATGAGGGAGGGAATTAGTTAAACGTGTCCACGATTTATTAAAACGAGGGAACAAGTCGTCGTAACAACGAATTATTTAGATCAGTGGACAGAGCGCATACAAGCAGAAAGAGCCCCGGCCGCGCGCGCGCACTCTCAGCGCCTTCAAACAACACAAGCGCTGTATTGCTCTTTCTCCCTCGCGCATATCAACATCAATTCACACAATATTAAAAGGTTGGAAGACCAATTGTGTTTTATAGATTAGTAGTTTGTTCATATAGAGTGTTTGATTAGCAAGTTACATGTTCAGGAAATGCTTAATACAAATTATTGTATGGGTTAATGTAACGGTAAACGGACTCTGCACGAAGCTCTTTTGAAGCTGTCAAATGGTGTCGCTATTGGACACTTACTTGTGATTATTGCTGCTCTGAGGTTTCTTATAGGATACTGTTGACTGTTTTATCGTTGATTTTTGAAGATGCAGCAGCTCTTGCCTCGGAGAAAACAACACGGGCATTGCGACAATATTGCATATAAATTACTACTTATAGGGCTTGAATTACAACCTGTGGGCTCTTGTTATACATCCCTTTGTGAACGTCGTCTTACACTTGTATGCTGCACATCGGGTCATCTTAAAAGTGCCGTCGAGGCTACCAATCTCTGTATAACGGGCGTTGGATCCCTCTGCTGGTAGGGAATCGTAAAATGGCCGCTCGAACACTTCCGGTGGCTTCACTGCCTAGTGGCAGTTTAGAACGTCATGAGCTATCCAGTCATTATATAGATCAGTGGGCCTACCATCTGGCCAGGTTTCAAGTCTCTAGGCCTTACGGTTTGTCCTGCACGATGCGTTTTACGAATCCTTACAATTATAATAGGGTTTCAGCATTTCATGCTTGAACCCCTAATAAGAATGAAGGCTTTTTGCCAGTTATAGCGCCACCTGTGGTCCGATCTCCATGAAACTCTGCATGCTTCCTCACCATGTTCTGACACATATGCTCATCAATTTTGGTGAAGTTCTGAGTTTTCATTTGGGATTTATAGGCTTTTTAGTGTATTTTGCCACGCCCCTTTTCTAAATGACCCTGTTACAGCCACCCAAATGCAAAAGTTCAACTTTTTTTCGATAATTATTGATCTAGAGAGTCCAGAGAATTGTCCTAGACTGGTTTGGTTCCGATCGGGCGAAAAACCAGGGACTAGTTCGCAAAAGTAGGTTTTGGACAAAATCCGACATAGCAGAAAATTTCCCCTGCCTACATCCAAATCGGAGATAGCCATTTTGTCCGCCTTGAGCCAAGGATTCCAACGATATAAGACACTTGATCCTGGGACAAGCGGTCTAAGAGTTATGAGCGATTTTGAACTTTTGGTTGCTGTAGCGCCACCTATGGGCCATTCGGGGTCATACTCTGATAGGTTGTCCCCAAATTGAGGCCTACCATCTGGCCAGGTTTCAAGTCTCTAGGCCTTACGGTTTGTCCTGCACGATGCGTTTTACGAATCCTTACAATTACAATAGGGTTTCAGCATTTCATGCTTGAACCCCTAATAAGAATGAAGGCTTTTTGCCAGTTATAGCGCCACCTGTGGTCCGATCTCCATGAATCTCTGCATGCTTCCTCACCATGTTCTGACACATATGCTCATCAATTTTGGTGAAGTTCTGAGTTTTCATTTGGGATTTATAGGCTTTTTAGTGTATTTTGCCACGCCCCTTTTCTAAATGACCCTGTTACAGCCACCCAAATGCAAAAGTTCAACTTTTTTTCGATAATTATTGATCTAGACTAGAGAGTCCAGAGAATTGTCCTAGACTGGTTTGGGTCCGATCGGGCGAAAAACCAGGGACTAGTTCGCAAAAGTAGGTTTTGGACAAAATCCGACATAGCAGAAAATTTCCCCTGCCTACATCCAAATCGGAGATAGCCATTTTGTCCGCCTTGAGCCAAGGATTCCAACGATATAAGACACTTGATCCTGGGACAAGCGGTCTAAGAGTTATGAGCGATTTTGAACTTTTGGTTGCTGTAGCGCCACCTATGGGCCATTCGGGGTCATACTCTGATAGGTTGTCCCCAAATTGAGGCCTACCATCTGGCCAGGTTTCAAGTCTCTAGGCCTTACGGTTTGTCCTGCACGATGCGTTTTACGAATCCTTACAATTACAATAGGGTTTCAGCATTTCATGCTTGAACCCCTAATAAGAATGAAGGCTTTTTGCCAGTTATAGCGCCACCTGTGGTCCGATCTCCATGAAACTCTGCATGCTTCCTCACCATGTTCTGACACATATGCTCATCAATTTTGGTGAAGTTCTGAGTTTTCATTTGGGATTTATAGGCTTTTTAGTGTATTTTGCCACGCCCCTTTTCTAAATGACCCTGTTACAGCCACCCAAATGCAAAAGTTCAACTTTTTTTCGATAATTATTGATCTAGAGAGTCCAGAGAATTGTCCTAGACTGGTTTGGTTCCGATCGGGCGAAAAACCAGGGACTAGTTCGCAAAAGTAGGTTTTGGACAAAATCCGACATAGCAGAAAATTTCCCCTGCCTACATCCAAATCGGAGATAGCCATTTTGTCCGCCTTGAGCCAAGGATTCCAACGATATAAGACACTTGATCCTGGGACAAGCGGTCTAAGAGTTATGAGCGATTTTGAACTTTTGGTTGCTGTAGCGCCACCTATGGGCCATTCGGGGTCATACTCTGATAGGTTGTCCCCAAATTGAGGCCTACCATCTGGCCAGGTTTCAAGTCTCTAGGCCTTACGGTTTGTCCTGCACGATGCGTTTTACGAATCCTTACAATTACAATAGGGTTTCAGCATTTCATGCTTGAACCCCTAATAAGAATGAAGGCTTTTTGCCAGTTATAGCGCCACCTGTGGTCCGATCTCCATGAAACTCTGCATGCTTCCTCACCATGTTCTGACACATATGCTCATCAATTTTGGTGAAGTTCTGAGTTTTCATTTGGGATTTATAGGCTTTTTAGTGTATTTTGCCACGCCCCTTTTCTAAATGACCCTGTTACAGCCACCCAAATGCAAAAGTTCAACTTTTTTTCGATAATTATTGATCTAGAGAGTCCAGAGAATTGTCCTAGACTGGTTTGGTTCCGATCGGGCGAAAAACCAGGGACTAGTTCGCAAAAGTAGGTTTTGGACAAAATCCGACATAGCAGAAAATTTCCCCTGCCTACATCCAAATCGGAGATAGCCATTTTGTCCGCCTTGAGCCAAGGATTCCAACGATATAAGACACTTGATCCTGGGACAAGCGGTCTAAGAGTTATGAGCGATTTTGAACTTTTGGTTGCTGTAGCGCCACCTATGGGCCATTCGGGGTCATACTCTGATAGGTTGTCCCCAAATTGAGGCCTACCATCTGGCCAGGTTTCAAGTCTCTAGGCCTTACGGTTTGTCCTGCACGATGCGTTTTACGAATCCTTACAATTACAATAGGGCTTCAGCATTTCATGCTTGAACCCCTAATAAGAATGAAGGCTTTTTGCCAGTTATAGCGCCACCTGTGGTCCGATCTCCATGAATCTCTGCATGCTTCCTCACCATGTTCTGACACATATGCTCATCAATTTTGGTGAAGTTCTGAGTTTTCATTTGGGATTTATAGGCTTTTTAGTGTATTTTGCCACGCCCCTTTTCTAAATGACCCTGTTACAGCCACCCAAATGCAAAAGTTCAACTTTTTTTCGATAATTATTGATCTAGAGAGTCCAGAGAATTGTCCTAGACTGGTTTGGTTCCGATCGGGCGAAAAACCAGGGACTAGTTCGCAAAAGTAGGTTTTGGACAAAATCCGACATAGCAGAAAATTTCCCCTGCCTACATCCAAATCGGAGATAGCCATTTTGTCCGCCTTGAGCCAAGGATTCCAACGATATAAGACACTTGATCCTGGGACAAGCGGTCTAAGAGTTATGAGCGATTTTGAACTTTTGGTTGCTGTAGCGCCACCTATGGGCCATTCGGGGTCATACTCTGATAGGTTGTCCCCAAATTGAGGCCTACCATCTGGCCAGGTTTCAAGTCTCTAGGCCTTACGGTTTGTCCTGCACGATGCGTTTTACGAATCCTTACAATTACAATAGGGTTTCAGCATTTCATGCTTGAACCCCTAATAACAAGCAGCATTTATCGGGGTTCAAGCAGTTAAGGCCTTTAAGGCATTTAAGCACAAAAGCATCAAAAGTTATTAAGATTTATTTAGCAAGCATGTAACCACTGACACAATAGATGGAAAAGACCATTTACAGCCAATACAGGCAATTTGCCATGGGATATATATGGTTTTAAAACTTTTTACCAGTTATAGCGCCACCTATGGTCCGATCTCCATAAAATTGTTTACTGTGACCTCAAATTGAACCCATACACATGTGTACTGAGTTTGGTGAAGATATCTAATTTACTTCTTGAGTTATAGCCATTTGAGTAAAATAGGCTCCTCCCACAACGATTTGCCACATTCTAGAATTATTTAATATGATTCTAGCATGATTTACTATCATATACCATGTTCCAGAATGATTTATTAGGATTCTAGCATGATTTACCTTGATACACCTCATTTCAGTATTATTTACTATGATTTACAATGTTTCTAGCATGATTAACCACATTACTAGCAATTATGTGAAGTGTCAGTGCAAATGAGGTGATGAACACTGACAAAATATTATTGTGTTATAATAGTTAGTTATATACGTGATTTTTAGTGTGTGTCCAAGTATGAATGCAAAAGCACATGTAAAATATTTCATTATTAAGTAGAATGGCCAGCAGAGGGCACTAGAAGACCACTTATTGGCTCACTTTCACTTTAAACCAGTTTTCTGCACTAAAGCAAACCAGTTTTTCCATGTTAACTCAATGCATGCTTACACACACACACACACACACACACACACACACACACACACACACACACACACACACACATACACACACAGCATAGTTAACCATGATTTACCATGATATACCACGTTCTAGTATTATTTACCAGGAGATAAACGACAATCTAGTATTATTTACTTTACAGTAGAAGACCACTTATTGGCTCACTTTCACTTTAAACCTCATGATTTTGACCAGTTTTCTGCACTAAAGCAAACCAGTGTTTCCATGTTAACTCAATAATGCATACTTGCTACATATGCTACACACAATAATGCTACACACACACACACACACACAAATGTTTCAGTGATATTGGTGTCACATTCACCTTCATCACATTCACCTTCTGTCTTCATCACATTCACCATCTGTCGTCATCACCTGCACCTGCTCCTCATCACCCTCCTCATCATCACCTGCTCCTCATCATCATAACCGTCACCTGTTGTCCTTGTCTTGATCTGTGTATTTAAGTTCCCCTCTCATCCATTATCATTGTCGGTTATTGTTTGTGCACTAGCACTCTGTTATGTTTGTTTTCATGTTGGAAAATAAAACCTTTGTTATATTTGTACCACACACACACACACACACACACACACACACACACACACACAGCATCATTTATCATGATTTACCATGGCTGATACCAATACCAATATGAGAAAATGACTATTTTAAACAGCAGGGGGCAGTAAAATAGATGAAAAAGACCATTTACCATAGGAAATATATGGTTTTAAAGCTTTTTAACAGTTATAGCGCCACCTTTGGTCAGATCTCCATAAAATTTGGCATGCTTGTTAATGATGTTATTTTACATATGTTCACCAATTTTTGTGAAGTTCTGAGTTTTTATTTATGATTTATAGGCTTTTTTATTTATTTATAGCGCCACCTATTGGCCAATCGGGGTCATACTTTGATAGGTTCTCCCCAAATTGAGGACTACCATTTGGCTGAGTTTCAAGTCTCCAGCATTTACGGTTTGGGCTGCACGATGCGTTTTAGGGGAAAATAATAATAATAAAAATCAGAGCAATTACAATAGGGTTTCAGCACTTCGTGCTTGAACCCCTAATAATAAAAATCCTTACAATTACAATAGGGTTTCAGCACTTCGTGCTTGAACCCCTAAATATGAACTAGACTGGTAGGCAACCTTTCTGTGCTAAATGTATATACTTCGTATATATTTCACTCAGTTTTAATTAGCTTATGACACTGATTATAATGCTAAAATACTTCTTTATGCGTAGTGTAGCTTGTTTGCGAATATCTGCTAATGTGATTTAGTGCAAATATGTTTCAGCCTCCGGTAAAATATGTGATAGCCTACTGTCTACATTATATTTTTATATAAATGCTCGATTTTGGTTAGCCTATGACACGCTTCAATACTGCCTTATGCACAGATGTTTGTGAATACAGGTGTAAATGTCTGAAATGTAGTGGTGTGTGTCGTTCGCGAAAGATCCGTTCATTGCGTGTGTCACTAAATGCGTGCGGATACCCATCAACAGATACTCGCGGTGACGCGGTCTATGGCCCATAAATAGATATTTCTCCATTCTATGGCCCATCAACTATACATTGCTCGTCAATAATCATCACTTGCTCATCAGTTTACTTTGAATAATGTATGCTAAAAGTTTTATTTTGATGTTGTTATTTAGGAATGTGAACCTTCAGTCTACACTTCCTGTTTTCGAATGCGCATGCGTTGCGTATGAACGCGTTGTTGTCTTTGGAGCTCCATCGATTTGATTTATAATTCTTGATTTTACTCTTTAAACTTACTCAAAACAAACATTTTCTAATTTACCTCACTGAGAAGCACTACTGCTCAAACCTCATTGTTACAACGCGGACTGTTGGGCAGACGCGTCTCAAGCCTATTAGTGATCCAACGCTGGATACTCCTATAGGTTACGTCCGTGGATCACGGCTGAACGCGTCTTCTCAACACTCACTTACAAACATTTTTCGCCTATCGTGCGTCTACTCTACACCCGTACCACTAAAAAGACGGATTATATCTAAAACTTCAGTCATAAATTAGTATTAATATTGATAGCATCACTAGTAGTGTCGTTGCTAACTTACTGTCCATCTGTTAAAATGGCGAATGTATCAGATGTAAGTAGTCTACCATTTGGTGCCGGTGAGGACACATTTGAGCTGCACGCGGTGCAGTCTGAGCTGGAAGCTGTTGGGAAACAGATCCACGACCTTTTAGTGAGACAAGCCGAACTGAAAGACCGGCGGTTAGCTCTTGAAACATCACGCGCCGATGCACACAAATCAGTGATTACCGTTACTAACCCGCTGACTCCGACCGCGTCTACTCCGTGCGTTTCTCAGCATCGGTCCCGAGCGCAGAGGTCGCGATCAGCCATGGTCTCGTTCACTCCGGCTCCAACACGCCACCACGAAGCCTGGATATTTCCGCAGCGGAAGACGCGAGTCAGGTCTAGACCAAGACCCTCTCCGACCCTCCCGGTTTTCGAGATCTCCACCCAAAACCGCTTCTCCCCTCTTCGCGTAACAGAACGCGATGCTGTGATCATCGGCGATTCCATCGTTCGGCACATACGCGCAACGTTAGGTAAAAGTAAGGTGCACAGTCACTGCTTTCCTGGTGCTCGTGTTTCTGAAATCGCTACTCGCATTCCCGAGATTCTGAACGAGCGCGTCGGAACTGTTGTCCTGCACGCGGGAGTGAACGACATCAGGATGCACCAGACGGAGATTCTGAAGAAAGACTTCAGGAATCTGATCGATACGGTACGCAGCACATCGCCTGATATAACGATCATTGTGTCAGGACCGCTTCCCACGTACCGTCTAGGACATGAAAAGTTTAGTAGATTATTTGCGCTAAATGAATGGTTAATGTCATGGTGCAGTGAGCAGAAACTGCTCTTTGTAAATAATTGGAATCTGTTTTGGGAGCGTCCTAGGCTTTTCCGTGCTGATGGCTTACACCCAAGCAGATTCGGAGCGGATCTTCTGTCGGATAACATCTCCAAAATGTTAAATACCTTTTGACTAGTAACCAAAAGTCCAAATCATAGTCTCTGCTGCACCAATTTAACTGATTTAAATACTAGTGTAGAACATTGCATAGAAATTGTGTCTATTCCTCGTTTAGTGAGATCAAATAATAAATCTACTGCAGGATCTAGGAAAAATCTAATTGTTATTAAAACAGAAAATGTTGCTATTAGTAAACAAAAACTATTTCTAAAGCTAGGTCTTCTAAACATTAGATCACTCACACCTAAGGCAGTTATTGTAAATGAAATAGTCACAGATAATAGCATCGATGTACTTTGCCTTACTGAAACCTGGCTTAAACCAAATTATTATTTCTGTCTAAATGAGTCTACTCCATCAGGATACTCCTATAAGCATAAGCCCCGTCTGATTGGTCGTGGCGGTGGTATTGCAACAATCTATAGAGATTTTCTTAGTGTTACTCAGAAACCGGGTTATAAGTTTATTTCATTTGAAGTACTTGTACTAAATATTACGCTCTTAGATGCTAGAAAAACATCCCTATTATCTTTAGCCCTGGCAACCTTATATAGACCACCAGGGCCTTACGCTGATTTCCTAAAAGAATTTGCAGATATTCTCTCAGACTTATTGGTCAATGTCGATAAAGCATTAATTGTTGGAGATTTTAACATACACGTAGATAATCAAAATGATGCGTTAGGGGCTGCGTTTACAGATTTATTAAACTCCTTTGGGGTTAAGCAAAACGTTACCAGACCAACTCATCGTTTTAATCATACACTCGATTTAATTATATCACATGGAACCGATCCAACCGATATAGATATTATACCGCAAAGTGATGATGTAACTGACCATTACATGGTAACTTGCATATTACGTACCCCTGTAATATATCATGCTGCGCCGCGTTATCGATCAGGCAGAACAATCCTTCCATCCACCATAGATAATTTTTCAAATTGCTTATTGGATCTGTCTCAGCTGCTCAGTGAACCCAAACAAGCAGATGAACTAGAGGAACTAACCAGCACTATGAGCACCATTCTCTCTGGAAAATTGGATATTGTTGCACCTATTAGACTAAAAAAGGTCAGAGAGAAAATTAAAACACCATGGTACAATAATACTACGCGTGTTCTAAAGAGAGAAACCCGTAAATGGAAACAAACTAATTTAGAAGTTTTTAGAATCGCTTGAAAAGACAGTACGTCACGTTATAAAAAGGCCCTAAAAGTAGCCAGGGCTGAGCACCTCCGCAAACTAATAGAAAATAAGGTTTTTATTTAACACCGTGGCTAGACTAACAAATAAACAGATGTCACCTGAACAAAATATCCCGTTACAGTTTAGTAGTAATGATTTCATGCATTTTTTCACTGAGAAAATAGAAAACATCAGAACCACAATTGTAAACGTTCAATCCTCAATCGCGCCTTATAACTTAGGCTCGATTATCACCACGCAAGAACAATTACAGTGCTTTACAACTATAGAACAAATAGAGTTGTAGCGTATACGACTCTGGGTAAATGTGAATTAGCTCAAGGATATAGGGAATTTTGGAAATATTAATAATCATAACTCATGGTCATAATTCATAAGTCGCATGTACATTTATTTTATCAATTTTCGAGATTACCTTGTTCTACAACTGGTCTAATCATCAGTTATTCGTCCAGAAGGGGTATTTACAAACTCCAATAAAGTTTAGGTTCTGGCCACGAACAGTAAACTTTATGAGTTTATTAATTAAAACTACTGAATGTAGTCTAATATCGAGCTTGTAGCTGGATCTTTTGTTTCATTGACTTTAGAATGGTGGGTTTTCAAACACAGAGACAGTGAAAAGTATAAATGGTTTTTAATAAATGTGACTAAAGATTATATGAGCTACGAATAGAAACGTACGTAAAAATGCAAACAATAAACACAAACAAACATTTAAACAATAATAACATACGTGATAAGAATAAAATGAAATGAAAGAAAGAAAGAAAGAAAGAAATAGAGAGAAGGGAAAAGCTAGTAATTGTTACATACAGAAACCTAAAAGCCGGACCCCAGAAAAGCAGCTTTTATCAGATAAATATACTTGCAAGTCTGTTCTCTGTTTGGTTGATGCTGAAAGTGCGGACGAGGTCCTGTTTCGACTGCGTCTTCCGGTGTCGCGGGAAGCTTGAAAAGGCTCACTGAAATGTAACGTTACCGAGAAAGTTCGTCTTCATCTTCCGTGAAGGAAGAGGCAAATATAACTTAGTTGCAAAGAACGGCAGCTACGACTCGAACATGTGTTTGTCCGAGGCCTTCCGGGATGTTCCTCGGGGAAGCGTCGCGCCGGGAGAAGAGGAAGAAGGATGAGAGCGAGGTGAGAGAGCCCGCTGTGTTTTGAAGGAGCCCCCTTGCGTGCGTGACCCAATCGCCTGGGAGGACGTATTGTGGTCATGTCCTTTCATTTGGAAAGGTACACTCCTCTTCTAACTAATGCTGGCGGAATAAAACTTCGTTCATAAACATTTATAAAACTGGTATTAATCAAATAATGCATCCTCTAATATTCTGTGCTAAATATTCAACACCGGTGTGTTCTTCTGAACAAAACAATACCGCGAATGACAATTCTGTTAGTCAACAACACAAAGAAACAGGATTTCTCGTGATTACATGCATATTAAACTGATTACATATCAATAAAGCTTATAGATATCGTATTTCGGGTATAAGGATCATAAGCACAGCAAGAAATACATTTTAAACATTTTAAAAAGGTAATTTTGACCACAAGTGGTCGGCATGATAAGGAGTCTGTGTTTTGTGTGTGTGTATGCAGAGTCGTGCACACGTGGAACCGCGTGGCGAACTTTGTCCTTCCTTTTCAGTGTGAATATCTTCTTGAGTTGATGAGATTAACTCAGGGGACCTGACCGAGCATCTGCTAACACTGTTGTTTTGTTTTGAGGGGTTAATCAGTACCTTTTGTTTGTTGATTAGATTTGATTAATCAACTTATCACTTCCTCTAAAACAACAACATGTTTATTAGATCCTATACCAACTAAACTACTGGAAGACGTGTTACCTATAGTGGAAGAGCTTCTCCTCAATATTATTAACTCGTCTTTATCTTTAGGTCATGTTCCAAGAACATTTAAACTGGCAGTTATAAAACCACTCATTAAGAAACCACAATTAGACCCAAATAACCTAGCAAATTATAGACCCATTTATTTTTTTTTTATTTTTTTTTATTTTGGTATAGCAGCATGTACATCACAATTTATTACAGAACCGTAATAGTTGCATTTTTCTGCTGTTCAATTTTCTCTTTTAAGCTAATACAACAATAAAATAAAGGATACACAATTACACATACAAAAAATAATATAAAATAATAAAATAATAACAAATATTTTTACAACTTGAGTGAGGCAAGGTTTACCAAATGCTCCGACTATGTGTTGAGGGTTAGGTTAGGGTTAGGTAGGGAGGTAAAAACGACTTTCACCCTCATTAGTAACCACCCTCATTTGCATAAAGGGCATCTGATTGGCCGAATCTTAACTGTCCATATATCTGCAACGGTGTGTTTTATCTGTACGAAACTTGGTTTATATAGTAATTGATGTATGGCTAGTCGACTGGTGGTGGTTTGGTGCGCCTCTAGCGCCACCAGGTGTGTAGACACGGTACTGCACTTTATTTTTTAGATTTGTTTTTTTTTAACAGGGGTCTATTTTATAAATTGCTGTTGTATGTAGGGTTATTTTATATAGGGGTGGTCTATCCTGGTATATTTTGGGTAGGGTTTGTTTAGGTCCCGCCAGTGGTCAGTGTTTTTTGGTTTTGTTTTCTGTTTTTTTGTGCAGGTGGTGGGTAGGGTTAGCTGGTTAGGTGAGGTAGCGTGCCAGGCCTTTGGCCTTTGACCCTGCATCCATGCAGACGCCCTGACGCAAACTGAACTTGAGTTTTCCCCCAGCTGTTCACCTGTCAATGCAAAATGGTTGCATTTGCCGTGCATATCAGCACGAGTGCTGAAACAGCACCAATGCTGACAGGTAAGTGTCTATTTCTATAGATAGATTGATGGATGGAGTGATGGATGGATGGATGGATGGATGGATGGATGGATGGATGGATGGATGGATGGATGGATAGATAGGTACATGAGTTTAAACAACTTTTTGTTAAAAAAAATGTTTTTGTTAAAAAAAATGTTTTTGTTTGAAAAAGTGAATGTTTTTTAGGCCTGTGTTACATTGATGGATGGAGTGATGGAGTGATGGATGGATGGATGGATAGATAGATGAATAGATGAATATATAGATACATGAGTTTAAACCACTTTTTGTTAAAAAAAATATGTTTTTGTTTGAAAAAGTGAATGTTTTTAGGCCTGTGTTATACATGGATGGATGGAGTGATGGAGTGATGGAGTGATGGATGGATGGATGGATGGATGGATGGATAGATAGATAAATAGATAGATAGATGAATAGATGAATATATAGATACATGAGTTTAAACCACTTTTTGTTAAAAAAAAAAAGTTTTTGTTTGAAAAAGTGAATGTTTTTAGGCCTGTGTTATACATGGATGGATGGAGTGATGGAGTGATGGATGGATGGATGGATGGATGGATGGATAGATAAATAGATAGATAGATGAATAGATGAATATATAGATACATGAGTTTAAACAACTTTTTGTTAAAAAAAAAAAGTTTTTGTTTGAAAAAGTGAATGTTTTTAGGCCTGTGTTATACATGGATGGATGGAGTGATGGAGTGATGGAGTGATGGAGTGATGGATGGATGGATGGATAGATAGATGGATAGATGGATAGATGGATAGATGAGTTTGATCGACTGTTTGTTCATATTTTTTTATTGTTTTGTGTTAAATATTGAAAGTAGTCTTTGGCCTAATGGTTAGTTTGGGTTTAGGGTTAGTTTGGGGCTATGGTTAGGTTAGGGTTAAAATGGCATATAGGTAGGGAGGTAAAAACGACTTTCACCCTCATTAGTAACCACCCTCATTTGCATAAAGGGCATCTGATTGGCCGAATCTTAACTGTCCATATATCTGCAACGGTGTGTTTTATCTGTACGAAACTTGGTTT